>NW_020174791.1:2321395-2357053 GCF_003031525.2 Neophocaena asiaeorientalis asiaeorientalis
GCATCTGTTTTCAGACGTGGCTGAGAGGAGGCCTAAGGGTGCACAGAAAACATCTGGAGAAAAGGAGGCGCGCTGAGCAGCCCCCCAGGCCCTGCAAGAAGCAGGAAGCAGCTCGGATGCTGCTGGAGCCCGTGCAGGACCAGCACAAACTGTCCCCCCGACCCCGGGTCCCCGAGAAGCTGGGAGGCTGGATGGAAAGAGCATCCTCCCTCAGCCCAGTGCCCCAGCCAGACTGCCCTCGGGACGGGTGGCCCAGCAGCAGCCCCTCGGCCCCGGGCTGGCGGGCATTTCCAGGGAGGGGGCGTCATTGCCCCCGGCCCCCGCCCCCCACCACCCAGGCCTGTGACCACCGTCACATTCCCAGCCAGTGCTCTCCACAAGGGCGGAATGCAGTGCCAGGAACATGAGCTTTTTATGACCTTGGGAATCCAGACTGTGCCATGGCATGTTATTTACTCATGAGGAGACCAAGGTCCTTCACTGGGGTTTTGTGGTCGTTTCAGGCTCAGGGTTCATGACTGAGTCCGTCATCCCCCAAATTTCTCCTGGGATATCCACCCAAATAATAAAAACGGGGAGGAGAGGGGAGGGGAGGGTGCAGGCAGCGACAGGAGGAAGAGGAGAAGCACGGAGCGACCCTGAGCCACGGCCACGGCTGTCAGGCCACAGGGCACCTGCCACCGGGGCCGGGTCCCAGCCAGGGCGGCAGGCTCTTGGCGGACTTCATGCCGAAACCCCGTTGGAGGCTTGTCTGCCCTCTCTCACCCAGATCCCTAAAGCCGCCCCTCCACCCCCAGAGAGCCCCATCCAAACATCAAACCCACGGCCAGGGTTTCAGGGTCTGGAGAGAGAGAAGGCCCCCAATGAGCACAACTGTGCCTGACTGGCCGGGGGCAGAGGGTCCCCCAGTCCCGTCCGTGGGGCTGGCAGCCCTGCCATGGCTAGACGAGCAGTATCCCGGGAGGGGGACGTAAAGACCCCCGGCCCTTCCCTGAAGCTCCTGGTTGCTTGTAACCCTGGAATCAGGCCGATTTAAGCCTTGATCTGCAGCCGGGGGAGTGTGAGGCGGGCTTCTCTGAGTCACTGTGTGTTTTGCTCTGCTTCCTCCTTTATTGTGTGGCAGGATTTGTAGGAGAAGCCCTCAAACCATGCAGGGCACGGGGAAGGCTGTGGGCCGCCGCCAGGAGCCAGGAGTGAGTGGGTGGGTGTGTGGAAGAGGATGCGTGCATGCACGTGTGTACATGTGAGCGTGTGTGAGTGCGCGCATGTGTGTGAGCACGTGTGTGTGCAGTGTGTATGTAAAGAAGGGGCAACGGATCCTGACAACAGGCTCGAGGCGACCTCAGCCAGCCCCCTGCTTCCGCACGGCCCTGTAGGTGGCGGAACGTGGCCGCCTCTGCCCGGAGACCCCCAAGAGGAACAGAGGAAAACTCCCCGTGTGGGGGCCGCCCTTCCACCTCCACCAGGGGGGCAGCAGGGAGGGTCTCTGGGGGCCGTCGTACTGTAGTCTGCAGAGAGGTCAGGTGTCAGGGTGGACAGAACATCACGTGCTTGTCAGAAGACTGGCCGTTATTGGAAGAAGATGCTTCAACGCTCCTTCCTGAAAACACCTGCACCCAGCCTCCTGGGCCAGCCCTGCCCTGGGGTGCAGACCCCAACCTCTGACCTGGCAGGCTGCCCCTCGACACCCCCCTCCAGGTGGAGCGTCTCATTTGGGGCGGGGGTGCTACACGTCACCCCACAGACGCCAGGGCAGAGGCACCAGGAACAGGGGACAGTGTGCTTGGACGAAGCTGTCTGGGCCCAGAGGTGAGCTCAGCCTGAAGACGGCTGGGCCTCACCCCACAAATGCCACAGAGCTTCCTCCCCTGCACCCCTAGTACATGCTGTGAGACCCTCCTTTCCTCCCCCAAAAGAGAAACACCCTCGATGCAAACAAAACACACAGGGAGCGCCTTGGGGTAAAACTGAAAATGCATCCAGGTCTGGGTCTCCTTGCCGGTTCAATTGTGTCTCACCCACATCACTGGGTTTAGAAACGTAAGTGGGTGTGTGAATGTCACAAGAAGGCAAAGTGGCTGCAGAAGCTCCTGCGGGGTGACACGTGGCCTGGGGGCCCAGCCTGCGGAACGAGGCAGCTTGACCTGTGGGCCCGAGCGCCCCCTCCCCCCAGCAATAGCCTACACAGCAATCATCCCGGGGGCAGTGGGTCCAAAGCAAATTACCCTCAGCCAACTTGACGCTGACTCTGAACGGGGTTGGTGGGGCTACTACCCCCCAACAGGGCAGAAGATATCCTTGCACGAGTGGGAAAAGAGGGGCCCCTGGACCCCCATGAGCCGAGCTGCCCAGGAAGGGGACATGCTGGTGGCTGTGTAGACCTGGAACTCGGCTTGCCGAAGGAGCTCTGACGGGGAGGACAGTCCACGGCCGAGTCCACCCAGGTGCCGAGAGGTCACCTCGCTGTCTGCCCTCGGCCTTGGCCCGCCCTCCGTGGACCTGGGATGCTTGGCCCTGCCCAGTGAGGACTCGTGGGCCAGATGGCCGCCTGCTTCCGGGCTGCGCCCGAGGTCCTCCCTGCCCTCTGCAGCCGGCCCAGTCACTCCACAGACCCCAGCCCCGGAGGCTCTGCCCCCTGCTCAGGCCTCAGAGCCAACGGAACCGCTTCCTGTGTTCATCCCCAGAGGAGGGCCAGGCAGCCTGGCCTGGGCCGGCCCCTCCGCTATCAGCTGGCCACCCTGGAAGTGGCTGGGCTCCCGGAGCTGACCCCTTCTCCGTGTAAATTAGGATAAACGCACCCGCCCTGGGCAGCGACGGTGACACTTGCGGGAGTGGTCTGATGGCCAGGCCCAGGCTCAGGTCTCCGTTGGCTCCCTGGAAGCTGCTGGCCGCCCACACCTCTTTCCAGGATCATGTTTGGGGCTGAAGCTTGTTACAGACCTCCTCCTCAGTCAAGGACATGCCCATGTCGGGTCAGGCCCCCTCGTACATTTTGTGAGCCTCCCCCTTCCTGGAGCCCCAGGAGGCCCAGTGCAGACCCCGGGCCGGGAGCCCCCTTGGCCGTGCTGCATCCTGTGACCTCTGAACCACAGAATCCACAGCTTCACCTCTTGGAGGAGTGGGGTTCTCGTGGGAGACCTGCCTGTCCGGCAAAGACGTAAGCCGGCTCCCACAGCGCTGACTCCAGGACACACAGGGACTGGGCACGAAGGGACACTTCTTGAGTCACAGAGTGAGGTTGACGCTAAGCTGAACTGAGCTGGAAGCTGATCTCAGGTGTGGCCCCTTGTCTGAAGGAGCCCAGGTGCGTTTAGGAGATAACGACAGATCCCAAATGCCCCTGGAGACAGGACCCTATGGTGTGGCGTCCAGCTGGGGGTCAGGCCAAGGTCCAGCAAGCTCCACACCCAGAGCTGCCCACGGGACACAGACCAGCTGGGGCAGCCCCCAGAGCATCGCCCAGAAGGCCAGGTCCAGTCCGAAAGGCGAGTCACCGGCAGAGCGGGGGCGGGGCCTCTGAGCATCCACACTGCCCGCTGACAGCCGGAGCAGCGCAGCCACGGTGCACACGTGCAGGTTCCTGACAGGAGCCAGCTGAGCGGGCCGGGCCTGGGGGTTCGAGAAGCAAGACGGACTCAGCCTGGATGTGGGGGGAGTTCTGCCCCTCTAGCTCAGGGCTCCTCAGAGTGGGGTCCCCAGACCAGCGGCACCGGCATCCCCCTGGCACTTCTAGAGATGAAACTCCTGGGCTCCACCCAGACCTGCCCAACCTGAACCTGAGGGGGCTGGAGAGCCAAGCGTGAGAACCACTGTGGGAGCTCAGCAAGGGGGAGGGGCAGCCGCGTCTGAACAGCCCCCAGGATCAGAGCGCATTGGGGGGATGGGACTCAGCACAGGGGAGCAAGTCGCCTTAACCCTTCCAGGAGCTCTCCCTGGCAATCTGGACCGGCACCCAACTACACGGCCCCGTTTCATTCATCCCTGACCTGTTGCAAGTAACCGAAAATGTGCCACTCAGCAGGAGAAAAGCCACCGCCACCGCATCTCCGGTAACCCTGCCTAGTCCGCACCTCAGACTGTTTTCCATCAGAAGCCCTTGGAGGAAGAAGTCTTTGTTAAAGGAGCCACATTCCAGCAGAGCTCGTCCCGGCCTGGTTCATTCCACCCACCGCACACGCCGCCCAGGCTGGACAGGGAGGTGGGGTTTGCCAAGGGCTTCCCAAGGACGGACTGAAAGCCTACCCCTGCCCGGCTTGCAGGGCAGCCTCCAAAGGGTCAGCCGCAGACACGAGCTGCTTACTTTTATTAACGAGCTTTTTGGGGTGAAAGGGGACGAGAGCTGCCACAGCATGTCCAAATGTTCCCCCTTTCCTGGTGTCACCGGCAGGGACAGGACCCACAGGCCGCGCAGGACACGCTCCATCGTACCTCAGTGGGATGGGCTGGGCCAGGCTTCTCCGGCCTTTTCAACGGAAGCCTCCGGCACAGAGGCCACCGGACACCGGGCCGAGGACCTTCAGGAAGCGCCCTCTCCAGGATCTGTGGGGGCCCAGGTCTCAATTCCCTGTCGTATCAATCAACAGCAAGGACCCCAGACCATGGCCTCTCCCAGGGAGAGGCAGGCTGGGGCACGGGCACCCCCAGTCCCACGGCCAACTCCAGGTTTGAATGTCCAGGTAGTGATCAGTTTCACCAGGCCTGTCAATGCAGTATTTAAAACTTACTGTTCAAAAAAATGTTTTTTTAAGAATGAAAGTTACCGTTCCGTTCAACTTATGAAAGGAATATGGTGGTTGCGGAGAAGCCAAGCGGAGAACAGACAACCCACCCGGTCACAGCCCTGAGACCTTGGGCAGCACACCCCTGGCTGGCCGCACGCCCACGCAATTTGAGGACCGTCCCGGAGAGACTGCAAAAGCAACCTCAGGACCACAGGGGGCCTGGTCAGAACACTGTCCGCCTTGGTTCCGCCCGCCTGTGTGTGACAGGTGCTGACAGGGCTCAGGGAGCACGCAGCCAGCACTGCGGTTACTCTAATTCCCGCCACGCCCCAGAGAGGAGGCAGAGATATGACTTCACCCGTCTTGTACATCACGGAAGGGACGCTCGGGGAGTGAGGACTTGCTCAAGGCCACACAGTTAGCCAGGGCCAAGCTGGGAGTGTTTAGACAGCCGTGATCTAAAGCCCTCAGACCCCGTATCACACAGCTCCGGTGTTCCCACCCCTGTGTGCTAGATGCACCTTAAAGAGCGCCCAGCCTTTAGTGATGACCTTCCTCGTGTCCACAGAAGATACATAGGAAATGAATGGGTAAATGTATGGGTGGACGGTTGGGTCCGTGCATGGGTAGATGAGGGGATAAGTGGATGGGCAGATGGATAGATGGATGAAATCAGGAATAAATACATGGATGAATGGCGGGGAGGGGGGATGGAAAGATGAGTAAGAAGATGGATACATGGTGGATGGATTGATGGACTGTGGAACTGTGGTCAGTGGATGGTGGATGGATGGATGGGTGGTGGATGGGTAGTGGCATAATGGTGGGTGGATAGATGGTGATAGGATAATAGTGGATGGACTGTGGATAAATGGATAGATGGTAGATGGATGGGTGGATTGATGGATGGATGGTGGATGAACGAATGGTGGATGGGTGAATGGTGGATGGATGCTGGGATGAATGGTGGATCAGTGGATAGGTGGTTGGTGGGTAGACTGATTAATGGGTAGGTAGTGGACGGATGGGTGTATAGGGGATGAATGGATGGATAAATGGATGGGGGCAAGGACGATCTTGAGGGCAATTTTTAATGACATAGATGGAAAGCAGGCATCCTCACCCCCCACCCCCCGACTCTCCTTCCCTGAGATGGAGCCCCCGTAACAGGAGGCTCAGGTCTGAGTGGTTAATCTGAAGGCAATGCCTGGGCTTGCTAGGCCCAGAACCCACCTCTTGGAAGAGGGCCGGATGCCTCTGCTGCTTGTTCAGGGCATCCCTCCCTCCACCCACACGGGGTGGCATGCCTGGTCCGGCAACGTAGGGGTCGGGGGGCACGTGTGTGAGGCCGGGGTTCAGCCGCAGGCCTGCCCGGCCCTCTCACCTTCCACCGGCACCTTTTCGGAGAAACAAGATGGGCCTTTGGTTCCCATCCTCTGACTTTCACTTCTTGCATCAAGCAGAGAGGAGAGCTGTGTACTGCACCCCTCAGAGACCCCCCCAAACTTCTTCCCCAGAGCCTGTAAGTCCCCGTGGTCTGTGACTGTCACAAAGACCATCTCAGCTGCTGCTGGGGTGGGAGGGGAGGGACAGAGGGATGAGTGCACTCAGATGAGCCGGGTCTGGGGGAGACACCGGCTCAGGTGGTGAGATAAGACGCCCTAACTTCTAATCAGGATTTCGGTGCAGGCACCTTCCCGTCCAGCACAACAGGCGAGGCGAAGCCTCCTCCTCGGTGGGAGGGTCCTCGGGCCACAGCCCCACTTCCGGAAACGGTTTGCTAGAAAGAGAAACCTGGGAATTGACGGGGTCAGTCTCGCTATTGTCCTGGAGCTTTCAATCAACCACAGCCACCACGGCGACCCCTCCCCCAGCCCTGGACCTCAGCTTTAAGGCAGGAACTAAGAGTCCCCGTTCCAGGAATGCCCCTGCCCAGGGCTGCGGCCACCAGGGGTCTCACCGCCTGCCCGAGCTGCCCAGTGTGGCCACGGTGGGCACCTGGCTCCCGGCCTCCCCCTCGGCCTCACCGCTGAGCTAAGCCCGGAGCAGAGCACGGCTGTTGTTAACGCAGCAGGTTAACAGCACCGGGAAAAGGCGTTCCTGCAAGCACGCTGAATAGTAATAGCAGTCGGTGGCCGTTTATATTTCCAAGCCCACTCCGGGGACCTTGCCTGCAGGGACCGGAGGCCACGAGCCCCAGCTGCCGGGCTAATGGAGCTGCATTGTCATCAGGGCCCGGAGAGAGCGGGAAGGCGCAGGGCCTGGGGTCTCACCGCCCTGTCCCAGCCACTCCTGCGAGGGCCCGAGGTATGGACACCTTCCCCCAAAAGATGCGAGCTTCCCCCTCCTCTACTCGTCCTGACGAAAGATGGCAACCGCTTTCCTGGCTACTGCCACACACGCGCACTTCTTTTGTCTCAAACCCTGAGCTGGCGGTGGCAGGTCCAGGCCTCTGACTTGGCCGACTACTCCACCGGCCCCCACTGCCTCTGGTCACCTGATGGCGATCGGGAGCTGGTGCGAGCCCCAAGACGTCATGGCCTGAATTGTGCCCCCAAAAGAGATGTACAGGTGTTCGAACCCCCAGTACCTGTGGATGTGACCCGATCTGTAAATAAGGTCTCTGCCGGCGTGACCAAGTTACGATGAGGTCGTTAAGGTGGCCCTGACCCAATGGCTGGTATCCTGATAAGAGGGGATACAGTCACACAGAGAGACACCCAGGGAAGACGGCCGCGTGACGACCAAGGCCTCCAAAGGGGAGACGGCAAACGTCTGCCGTTTGAAGCCCCCAGTTGAGGGTGCTTTGCTACAGACACAAAGGCGCAGGCACATAGAGCAAAAGGCTGGAGGGCCCTGACCGGCCACGGTACGTGGCCCCGGGGCTGCCGTCACCTCTCACAGGGTCCCCCAACAGAAGCCACCGGCCCGCCCCTCTGTTCTTAGTCTATCCGTGGCACCGAGTAGCAGGTCACCATCTACCCATTTTGCAGACGAAGAAACTGATGCCCAGAGGGTAAAGCAGCAGGCGAGGCCCTTGCCCTGTTCCCCACACGAGTCTCCAATTGCTGGCTGGCCACTGCCAAGCTCAGCCGACCTCAAGGTCAGATTCACCTCCCGGGGTCAGCCCCGCACATCTGGGAGGACCAGAGGTGGTACAGAGGTGAATCCAGAAGGGGACCCAGAGGACCTGCTCCTGCCGCCCTCCCCTCCCACACGTGAGGTCGGCGGGTGGGCCCTGGGCGAGCGTCACACCCACCCCACACCCCCGGGGCCCCTGCACCCTCCTCAGCATCCTGTCGGCAGCCTGGCCCCCATGCCGTGGGACTGCCTCTGAGACAGCTCCGGGAGCCCGCTGCCCTCGCAGGCCCCACCCCAGGCCCCCACGGCCCAGCCGAGCGGCCACAGGGCTGTGAGGGGCTCTGCCGGCAGCCCAGACCACCTGGCCTTCCTTAGAGCCAGGGCAGGATTCTAAGACGATTATTTCTCCGCGCAATGCTCGGGGGACCCCAGCTCTGGCGTGCCTATTTCAGGCCCCGCATCCACTATTTCCTCCCTGCCTCCGTTGCCCCAGGCAGGCTCTGAATGACTCGCGATGCCACTGTAATTTTGATCAAGGCTTGTTCCCGGTCAAAAGCCTCTTTGTTTCAGAGAGATGTGATTTGGCCTTTTTTCTTCCTCTCCTTTATTCCTTGGTTAATATACCACTTCCCTGAGCCCCGGGGGCAGCGAGGTAGCCCACGGATTGCTCAAGTCTCATGTTTTTCTTCTAAATCACCGCCGACTCTCCCTGGCCCCTGTGCTAAGCACCGTGTGAGCTGGCGGCTCAAGCAGGGGGTGTCCCCTAACCCGTCACCTCTGTACTGTTAATGCACCAGAGGGGCCCCGGGCCCCAAGACACCCCCAAATGTCAAGGGACGTGGGCTCTACACACCAACTCTGTAACCTCACATCTGGCAACACCACAGTGCGCTCTTGCAAAAATTGAAATAAAAGACGCACAGCGTAACATTTACCGCCTTAATTATTGATAAGTGCACAGCTCGGTGGCATTAAGCAGAGGCGCGCTGCTGTACAAACATCACCACCATCGTCTCCAGAACTTCCTCATCTTCCCAAACCGACACTCTGCCCCCGTGAGACGCTCACTGCCCACCGCCCCCCAGCCCCGGCCCCACCCTCCTCCTTTCTGTCTCTGTGAGTGTGACTCCTCCAGGGACCTCACAGAAGCGGGATCACACAGATTTCGTCCTTTTGTGTCTGGTTTATTTCACTCGACATCGTGTTCTCAGGGTCCATCCACGTTGGAGCAGGTGTCAGGATCTCCCTCCTCTGTAAGGCAGAATAGCACTCCGCTGGATGGATGGACCACATTTTGTTTCTCCATCGTCTGACGATGGACACTTGGGTTGCTTCCACCTTTTTGGTGATGGTGAGTGATGCAGCCGTGAACACGGATGCACAAGGGTCTGTTTGAGTCCACAGTGCTTTGAGCATCACTGTAGCCCACAGGAGAGAAGGTTCTTACGGGCTGCTCGCCCCAAGTGAAACCAGCTTCTGTTCGTCAGCCCCTCATCCAGATCCTGGCCTCTCCCCCACTCCCCGTCCTGGCTGATTCTCAGGTGCCATAAACAGACAGGCTCTCATTCCAATACGCTTACAGATGCTCTCTGGACCTCAGCCCCCACCCCCATAAAAGACGGGTACATCCAACCTGCCCAGAGGTTCAAGGTACCAGCACACCCCGACGTGGGGACACTGTCATCGCACGATCGCCAGGGGCCCCATGCTGGACAGGGCGCACCAGCTGCCAGCAGGACCCACGGCACCGCTGGGCTCCTTGTTCCTCCAGTATCCCTCTGTGCCCCGCGGTGCCCACACGCACTCCTCAGGAAAAGGGGACCCCATTCTGCTGGACAGCACGGCCTTGGAGGCTCCCCAGTGAATGAGGCTTTGCTCTCTGGGTCTGGGGGGGCTGCTCTGGGATTTGGGGTTTGGGGACGCCCTCATCCAAGCTGGGTTTCAGAGGCACCTCCTCCGCTGGAGGGTCCCCAGGCCCCTCCCCTGCTCAGCCAGGTTTTCTGGGGCCTCAGGGTCCAAGGGCTGTGGAGTCCTGGACCCTCCAGACAGAGGAAGGGAGGAGGGACCCACAAGGGACGTGGCTCAGGTGCCGAGGGCAGCACGTGGCCAGGACGGGCGTGGAGAAGGGATCCCAACAGCCACAGGCGCGCGGAGGGGTGGGCCGGGGTGGGGACAATCCCCTGGCCCTAGTCAGCCGCCTCTGCTGGGGGTCTGGGGGGATGAGGCCGAGGTCCCGGCACTGAGGGAGGAGCGTGCGCCCAGTGGAGTATCCTCCACTGCGGTCCCCCCGCCTGCGCGGCCCCGCCGAGGAGGAACGGGTCGACGCCGAGCCAGCACCCCGGCCACGCCGCCGCACTATTTATAGACACGCTTATCTCCTTAGTTCCCACCGACCAGCCTCTGCGGCTCCATTCACAGGCCATGCAAGTGGACAAGTGTGGCCCGAAAGAGAAACGGCTGAAGAGAGCGGTCCAGGGGTGCCCCCTCTGCCCCCTGGGGTCCCCGTGGGCTGGGGTGCCCGTGGGAGTGCAGGCGGGAGGGGCCGGGCTCTGGGCAGGGTGGGTGGGGAGGACACGGCCCTGCTTGGAGATGCCATCAGCTGGACGCTTGGGAGGCAGAGCCCTTTCCTCCTGGGCTTCTGCTCCGCGGCCTCCGCTGCCATCGGAGCAGGCTTGGCGCTCCCAGCAGCTCGGGGTGCTCAAAATGAGAGCTGGGCCGGAGGAGGGGGCTGCCGTGTCCATTCGCCTGCAGCCCTGGAGATGGCGTGGCCAGCGGTGGGCGAGGGTTCCCTCCCTTGAGGCCAGCTGGCTCCCTGCCCTATGCTCCCTGCCCCCACCCACGAGGGGTGGGGGGATCCTTAGGCTGAGCCCCTCGGAGGTCAGGACTGGGGGCTCAGGGCTTCTCAGCTCCCCCGTGGAAAGTGATGCCTTCTTGGGCCTCAGCTCTCAGGGGGCCGCGAAGACCCTCCCTTTGTCTCTGCTCTGCCCAGGCACCTGCTCCCATTCCCCTCTGCTCTCCTCTCTCAACTGCCCGGACATTAAGGGGCTGCAGACGGGAGGGACGAGGGGTCGCCCGGGGGTGCCCTGTCCTCCGGGCCACAGAGCCAGCGGCAGCCACAGCGCCCCTCTGGCAGTCTCACCCCTTGCAGACCCCGGGTGGGCTGCCCACTTCCACACACACACACACACACACACTCCCACCCCAGACCAGTCTCTAGCTTCGGCCGCCGCCGACACCCACCCTGGCCCTCCGGCCACTTTCTGCCCTAATCAAGACGTTTATAGTTTTAACCATCAAATAAAGTGCTTGGCTCCACCAAGCCCAGCCCCCAGCTCAGCGGCTCTGCAGCTTCATTTAGCAGGCCAGTGGCGAGAAAAAAAAGAAAGAAAAAAATTCATTAATTTTTATTAACAGGGAGAGCCATTTGTTCCCTGTGACAATATTTGACTTGTCGAAATGATTTTCACCTCTGCCATGAGGTGGGCGCCCCCCACATACATCACCCGATTACTCGGAGCATGCTGGCCGCAGTCATTAGGCAGTGAATTAACGACAATCCCAGCACTATTAATCACCCTGACAAAGGCGTGAGCTCGCTGCTGACCCGAGCGTGGCTGGCCCGGGACCCGCAGCCCAAGCAGAGGCCCGTGCGGCTCCGGGCGGCCCCAGGGGCTGCAGCAGGCACCAGGCCCTGCCGTGCCCGGCCCCCGGCATCCTGACACCAGCTTGGGGGGGGCGGTTAAGAACCGAGGTTTTCTTCCTTGGGGACAGTGTTGTTTTACTGTCACCCTCCTCATCCAGGTGGTGACCGACATCCACGTGCCTGCCGGGAAGTTCACACCAATAACCTGACTGATCCCCGAGACACAGCCCAGCATCGAGGTCCACCATTACCCCCATTTTATGGATCAGGAAACTGAGGCACTGAGAAGCCAGGACCTGCCCACGGGGCGGCACCGGGACTGAAATCCGGGTCTGATGAGCCGCGGCCTCTGCTCTGGCTCTGGCCCCCGTGACAAGGTCTCTGATGCCCCCAAGACAGCTGCTGCTGGAGGCGGCATCAGGGAAGCTAGTGGGGGTTTCCTTTGGTTCCTGATAAGCTTTACAAGAATATTTTCGGATTTGCACATACTCAGAATGGCGGGGCTGACGGGGCAAACCTTAGAAACCTGATGTTCATGAAGTTTATTGGCTCCTAAGGTCCCGAGCTATGGGTTTTTTGGAAAAGGATGAGCGGAAAAGTCTCAGGTAGTACAGGAGATGCCCCGCTTAGATGAGGGGAAAGTGAGGCTGGGAGGGACCTGAACAGGTGGGGCTGGGAGACCCCAAGGCAGGGACATCGCAGACAGGTTCTGGGGATTTCCGTCTCGCGAGAACAGCTCAACTCTGGGCTGTAGACCCAACGGCAGCAGCCTTGAGTTCCCCTGAAATGGTCCCATTCCAGGTCCTTGAACCTGAGGGGTCGGCCCCCGGGAAGGAGGATGGGCAGAGGGTCTGGGCAGCACCCCGGGCTCTGCGTTAGCTAGACGACACGCCTGCCTTCGTAGCTCCTCTGCAGAGGGGAGCGATAGGCCCACCTGTCAGAGTCCTGGTGGGACCAGTGACGTGACATCTGCAGAGCACTTGACAAGGGCCGGGCAGGTGGCAGGTGGCCCAGGAAACACTGCCCCTCCCCTCACTCCCTGACACCACTTTAACCATTTTCGCACATTAATCCAATTAATCATCTCTACGTCTTAAACCAACGTCTTCCCATTAGCCCAGCCGTCAGATCTGTATTTCAGTCTGGTCTAAACCAGAGTTTGAAAGCCCGCGGGGCGGGGGGGAGTGGGGGAGGAGGGACTAACTCCCGACCCATTTGTCTTCTTTCTCTGGACTTCTCATTTTTTATGCTTCAGCAAATTTCCTAATTTTCCTCATTAGCGACTAATTCACAAGTCTCAACAATCTTCCCACCTGTTCCTTTCATCGTGGTGCTTGCGAGATGGGAAATAGCCCCTTGCTCACTTGTGTGACGCTGGGGCCGCTTCCCAGCAGACATGGGGGTGGGGCCGGGCGGTTCCACGGAGGCGCAAAGGGAACGAAGAGGTGGCACCTTCTGTGCCTCCATCGGATCCCCAGGCGGGCCCCCGGCCCCCACGGGACCCCTTGGCGACAACACCTGACCCAGCTCCTTCTGCCTCGGGGCCTCTCCCTAAACCCGCCTGCCCCGCGGCCCGCGGCCCGAGCTCCTGGGGCACAGGGAGCGTCCCACGGGCGGCTGGCTCCGGGTGCGGTGTTTCTCAGGAATCTCTTTCTCGTAAGGGTGAGTGGAGGCTGCTTGTGCAGAACGGAGGCCCGGGGCTCTGAGTGAGTACCCTCCTTAGTTTTCTCTTGACAGTATGCTTGGAACACTGCTTCTCAAGCTCGCTGCTGGTAGCAGTAGTCATGCAGTGTAGACCAGCACCAACCAGGCCCTCTCGTGTGCCCTCAGCTCCTTCCAAGGCGGCAGGCAGGAGAGGCAGATGGAGCGCTGGTGAGACGGTGTCCGACCCTACTTACTGCATCCGGCTGTGTGTTCTCGGACAGGTGCCTGCAGGTCTCTGGGCCTCGTGGCAGCACCTAGACAGCACGGTAACACCCGTGCCTGCTTCTTAGGGCCGCCCTGAGAGTGAAATGAGCTGACACAGGCAGGGGGGCTTCTGAGCACGCTGGACACCAGAACAGCTGGCCTGTGAGCGTCCCACTTCACAGATGAGACCTGAGGTCACTCAGGCCAAGAACCTGGCCCGGGGTGACCTCACGCTTCTACCCGCCACCAGTCGACCCTCGGGGAGACTGCCCAGCACCCACCACCAGCAGGGCCCCTGGTCCCTGGCAATGCACAGGGGTTTCCATGGCATCAGCACCTTCTGTTTTAAGGAGAAGCCACAGGTCGCTAGTGACACACTCTCGCGGAGCTGTATCCCCCTGCGAAGGCCCCCCTTAATGGGACCCTGAGCCCAGTGGCAGCTGGTACATTTGAACTGGGCCCACCGCGGGCCTGAGGACTCACTGTCCTTCTAAGAATTACCCAAAAACACTCTTAGAAAGCCGCATAATGGCCCACCGCACCTGGAGTGGACCCCAGGGCGTCTGCAAAGTAACCCCCGTGATGTCTGCCACCAGCCATGCCGGGAGGGCAGACTGTCTGGCTTCTCAGCGAGCTCTCTGGGAGCTGTTTCTCGTTACTCGCTCGCATCACTTTGATTTGCTCTGCTAAGTGGAGGCTGTGGGAAAAGCTGGGCTTGGAAATCCATGCTTTCCTGGCACTTAATGAATTTCAGCCAAACGGAAAGCAAGGTGAGGCTCCATTGCAGCCTCAGATCCAGACACAGGAAGGACCAGGGGCTAAGAGGAGGCTCCATCCTGCCATTCTGCCCCCCCTCAAAAGCCCACAGGAGCCCCTCTCCAAGGCACTTCTCAACTTGCATTTTGCTGGGTGTTCAACATACCTGTGGTGCAGCCACAGGGAAAGGAAGCTGGGTCCACATTCCCGAGTCCAGGTGAGCCCCCACCCCTGGATCCAGGGGAGTCCCACCCCTGAGTCCAGGTGAGCCCATCCCTGAGTCCAGGTGAATCCATCCCTGAGTCCAGGTGAGCCCATCCCTGAGTCCAGGTGAGTCCCATCCCTGAGTCCAGGTGAGCCCATCCCTGAGTCCAGGTGAGTCCCACCCCTGAGTCCAGGTGAGCCCATCCCTGAGTCCAGGTGAGTCCCACCCCTGAGTCCAGGTGAGCCCCATCCCTGAGTCCAGGTGAGTCCCACCCCTGAGTCCAGGTGAGCCCATCCCTGAGTCCAGGTGAGCCCATCCCTGAGTCCAGGTGAGCCCATCCCTGAGTCTAGGTGAGCACCCACCCCTGAGTTAAGGGAAGCCCAGGTGAACCCCCAAGCCCAAATGAGCCCAGTCTCTGAGCCAGGGGGGTGGTCACCCCAGGAGATTACCTGCCTGTGATCAAGTCTTCTTGGGGAAAGGCTGAGCAGAGGAGGAGCTTGGAGCTTCTGCCACCAACCCCAGCCTGAGCCATGTCTGAGCATTTCCTCGCGTGCTGGGCCACCTCGCAGAGGCATGACCTTTCCCCGCGGTGTCACAGATACGGGGGCTGGTGGGAGGCATCTGGAGGGCAGAGATTACTCCCCGACCATTGCACAGCTGGGGAGCAGGCCTGTGGTCCAAAATACCAGGGGGGGAGAGTAGGTCCGTCAGGGTCCCCTGTGCCCCGGCCCACCCGACTGACCCCCGTGGGATCTGAGCAGCCCATCGGAGGCTCAAGGCAGTCCCACAGCCCATTTCCCAGCAGCCCCCAACACGGCGCCTCCCCTGGAATTGCTTCCCTGCATCTTCTCCTGTCAACACGGCCAGGCCTGCATAGGGCGTCACCGACACAGGGCCATGACCTCATTTCTCTTGCAGGTCACCTCGCTCACCCCCGCCCCGTCCAGGCCACCCGCTGCCACCAGCACTTAGCTAGCAATTCCTCACACTTTAAATCCATCCTTTCCAGACACACTTAGCCGACTACAGGGTGGAAAAGTTTTCTGTCCGATCAGCAGATTGCTTGCGGGATTACGTCGCGGCCAGAGGGAGGCCGAGGGCAGGTTTCCAATTTGAAGAGCGAAAGCCTTTCGCTCACACGGCACAGAGGCTGAGGCTGCGATGCCCTAACCCGCGCGGCCCCGACGGCCTGCGTGCGTGAAAACCATTCTGGGAAGCTGCCGGGCCTCCTCCCCGGCTGACATTGATCGTGTTTCTAAAAATTAAAATAAGGCGGCAACATCCTTCCATTTGAAGAACTCCGTCTTCTTGAACTGCCGATCACAGTGTCTGCCAACCCCAGGACAACCTAAAATTACTCTAAATCACTTTTCAAACCTTAGAAAACCACGAAGCAGAATGATCTCCTGTGTTTATCACACATTATACTTAAGCTATTGGCCGGCCGTCTGAGTGGCATAGAAGTCACAGGGTGGCGGCCTCTGGAGTTTGTAGAAGACGTGGGTTGGGGGGTTCGGCAGGCGAGGGCCAGAACCACAGACGAACTTCACCCCACAATCGTGTCAGAGGGGTCGGCAAGCTGGCTGGACAGAGGGTGGGGGTACCCAGGTGCCCGCAGCACCCCCAGGTGGCAGGAGCCACAGCCTGGCCAGGCAGACCTCTCCCCAGAGGCGCCCTGGGGAACACGGTTCCATGCGGGATGAATTGGGCAGCCATTCATTGTTGTGGGTTGGACAGTGTCCCCCAGATTCACGTGTTGGAGCCCAGCACCTCAGAGTGTGACCTTGTCTGGAAATAGGATCATTGCAGATGCAATTAGGGAAGTTAAGATGAGGTCTTAACGGGGCCCTAGTCCCATAAGACTGGTGTCCTATAAAGGGGGAGGTTCGGACACAGACACACACGGGGAGAGGCCGTGTGAAGGTGAAGCAGAGCTGGGGTCATGTGTCCACAAGCCAAGGAGCCCCAAGGATCACCAGCAAACCACCAGAGTCCAGGGGAGGGGCCGGGAGGAGGAACCAGCCCTGCGACACCTGGATCTCGGACTTCCGGCCTCAAGAACGGGAGAGGCAGATCCCTGCTGTCTGAGCCCCTGCTCTGGGGTACTTGTAGAAACCAACACACCCACTAATCTCACGGATGGATTGCACTTCGCATCTTTTAACTGAGCATCCACTCTGCACGATGGTCCAGGGGCTCATTCAGGCCGTCGGGATGGACACGTAGTTTGGACAATCAGGGTTTGCCGAGTGAGCTGCCAGTGTTTCTTAAAAACACCCTCTGCGGCTCGGTGCTGGGGGCTTCCACGAGCACCCCCTTCCTAAAGCGTTCTGGAAGCTGTGTTTGCAGGTCCCCAGGCCCTGCCTCTTGGAATGGTGCTACACTGACCCTTGACTCCTGCCGCTGTGTGTCTGAGACTATAAAACGAGGATAGCCTCGCCCCCGCCTCATCACCGACTCAAGGTTAAGGGACAGCAGAGCCCAGACCCATGCCGCACGTGTCTACACTTTCCAAAGCGCTCATCTTATTTCCCGACTCACAGCCGGGTCTCCCCAAACTGCCACCGGGATTATTCCCTCCTCGGCAGGTGTGTGTCTTCCTGTTGGGCTGGTTCACTGCTGTCAACCCTGAATTACTCCCTTCCCAGGGGCAGGGGCATTTCTGTCCGAACAGGCTGCTCACAAAACCAGGGTAAACGGGCGGTGAATAAATGCACAGAGGCTGGGACCCAGGCAAGGGCACTGCGCTCCCGACGGCTCTGCAGTGCTGCGCCTTTGGAGTTCAGATGATCTTTGCTCCCCTGGGATACGCTGTTCCGTCTTAAAAACATAAGCCAGCACGTCCATAAAGACAGAAAGTAGAAGAGAGAGTGCCACGGGCTGGGGGAGGGGGTGGGGTGACGGTTTAATGGGACGGGGTTTTTGTTGGAGGCGATGAAAAAGTTCTGGGACAGAGAGCAGAGAGAGGTGGCAGCCGTGCGCACGGGGACGTACTTAATGCGGCGAATCACACACTCACTGATGGTCAAGATGACAACTCGGATCTGTTGTCTATTTCACCGAAATCAGAAAGTTCTGGGGAGAAGCTGCTCCCAGCACCCCACCTCCTCCTTCCCATCTCCACCTCCGGCTCCTTCAGAAGAAACCCCGCGCCTCCCCCAGGTCACACACTCGCTCTCCCTCTTCCATACCCAGTGACACGCGTGTGGGGACCAATCGAGGATGCGGTGACTGCATGGGACGGGGAGGGCTTGTAGACCCAGGGCGACCCCTCCGAGCCCCTCGTGGAGGAGAGAGACCCCTCCACCCGCCTCTGGAGAAGCCTGCCGGCCCCGGAGCCTGGTGACAAAGTGCCTTCCGAGCAAGGGGACAAAGGGCACAGCCCCGGAAGTGATTTTAAACCTAATGGTTCCCGTGTCTTTTGTTCAGCATCTTCGGGGCGCCTGAGAGGCCTGCTCACACTCTGCATCCAGTGAAAATCACAGGAAGGCCGATGTCTGGGATCTCGTAACAGGGGCAGCGCCTGGTCGCGGGATGGGGCGAGCTCGTGTTTTCTAAGACGCCGAGAAAAATCCCCACGCAGATGTCTGATCGCTCCAGAAAGCAGGCATGCTGACAGCCCCTCTGGACCGCACTGGCTGCGCTCGGGAGCCATCTCTGGCAGCCGGGCGGGCAGGGGACACTTAATTGTGGGCCGTTCACTGGCAGGGAGCCCTGCCTCTTCCAGGGGCAGCCAGCATGGTAATGAGACAGTTTCTATGGAAATGAGCTTATAACTATTCATTTTCTCCCCATTCCCGACCCATCCACAAAGAGGTTTTCCAAAGTGACCCCCATTTTCCTACCCCCGACATGTCCTCACGCCATCGCCGAGCAGCTAATCAGCCTGGGGAGAAAGGAGAGAGGAAATGCAGGCCTTTGACAAGATGTGGGAAACCCCTCGGTCTGCACTCGCTGTGTCTGTGACCAGCAAACAAAAAGCCCTCGCCGGCCCCGCGGCCAAGTTTCCAGTAAACTTTTCCCTGAGTCCTCTGAGCGCGTTTTGTGTGGGTTTTCTGGTGGGATCTGAAGCACGCCTTTGCCATCTTTTGAGAAACTCTGCAAACCGTCCTGTTCTGCTGGAATGTTCGTGCCTGGCCTCCCTCACCTGTCGCCCGGTCCCCGTGAACCCCTGTCTTTCCTGGGACAGAAAAGGGTCCCAAGGGGGAGGGGGGTCAGGGTACCGTCAAGTCCGGTCGCTCAGCCCTTTCAGGTGGTCAGGGATATGGGGAAGGGGGGCTACCAGTTTCATCGCATTTCCTCTCCCTCCTTAGGGTCTCAGAAACTACAGGACAACATCATGGGGAGAGGAAAAGTAAAAGAAGGGAAGCCACCAGCCCACAGGGGAGTCTGCCCGAGACGCGGCGCAGGGGCTCAGACCCGGCCTCTTCCCGGCTGTGTGGTCTCAGGCCGACACTTGATCTCTCTGAGCCCTGCCCCCGGTCTGGAAGTGGGGGTGGGCGGGCCCCCTTGGTCACTGCTGACTACTGAGGTCTTGTCACCCACTGTCCCGGGTACGGCCTGAGGACACTGGCCGAGAGGCGTCCTGACCCGGGCTCTGTCTGTGCCTCACCTATGCCTTGGGCACGAGGAAGGGGGACCCTATTGGCTCCTTGGGCCCCGGGGGGGCTCCCTGCCTCCTTCCCTTGAGGCATCCTTACTCCAGGTGGGGGTGGGGGGCGTCCCTTGAGGGCCTCTGTACCTTCACACCTCCGAGACGCCCGAGGGGTGCCTGTGCACATAGTAGGCGCTGCACGGACGCTTGCTGAGCCCATCCCTCCCTCGGGGAGGGAGGGGCGTGACGGTGTCCCAGGCTGACCCGTCAGCGGGTGATTTTGACACGGGCTGAGCACAGGAGACCCAGGACTCCGGGCAGGCCGTCTTGGCGTCCCACGCCGGCCACTCACTGCCTCCCCAGCCCCCCCAGATGCCACACTCTCACCCAGGGCCTGACGCCCGCGGGCTCCCCAGCTCCACGTGCAGGGGTGAGACCCCTGGCCGCGGGAAGACGATGCCCGGCTGCCCCGGCCAGGCCCTCGGTGAGCACGCGAGAAAGTGTGAAGGTTCCACCCTGGGGAGGGCGTGCGGGTCTCAGCAGATAAAAGTACAGGACACTCAGTCCTGACCTGCAGATAAACAATGGGCAAATTTTTACTCTAAGTGTGTCGCATGCCGGATGGAGGACTCTCTCCCACCCGCTCACCCTGGGCGGTGTCTGGGGCCGCCCCCAGGTACACGTGGGGCTGCAGCCTGGCACCCGGCTCCTGCAGACCAGGGGGCTAGATGATTAAAGAAAAGTACTTAACAAACCCTGACACCCAGACTCCTTCCCCCACCCAGAAGCTGATCACATCCATTGGATCAGCTTCTCCAGGTCTGGGTGTGGGGAGGGCGCCTTCTCAGCTGTTAAAGAAAGCATCAGCAAAAACCCTAAACTACCAGTGGCTTAGGTACGGGATTAAAGCACACACACACACACACACACACACACACAATTTTACCAGCCTCGCATTTAAATAATCGTAGTACATTTTAAACAGAAAAAAGTTTGTAAGATCCAGATTGGGTCAGTTCCCTCTTTTGGAAAGTAGCCCCTGGAGGACAAGACCTAAGTCTTACTTTGTCTTGTGTTTCATCTTTGCTGCAGTCGGGGTGCCTCTCAGGGTGCAGCCGAGTCTTTTGATGGAGGACATGGACCATTAAACGGGGAGGAGACCCCCTCCCCGTCCTGAGACCCTGGCCGCTGGTGGTCCTTGCTAACACAGACCAGGAAGGCTTAGATGCCAAAGGCGTGGGGGAATTATGATCTCAGGTCATGTGTCGTGTGTATGAAATACTTTACATGTATGACCAAGGGGTTTCCCACATCTTGTCATAATTAATTTAATTTACATATAACGCACAGACTCATAATTTATGTAATTTATATATATTAGATACATATATCTATATATAAAAGGTAAACATACAAGACTGAAAACGTAAACAAATATTATCTCTACGTGATGGGATGTGAGATTTTCATTTAAAAATATGCTTCAGTATTTTCTACAGTGAGGATTCATTATATTTATAATTTCATAATTCTTATAGCACGTGACAATTCACGTTAAACGTTTAGGTGGGAGAACAGAGCTCTCTGTGCAGAAGCTGCTGGGCCTGCGGCGGCAGGGGGCTGGACAGGAGTGGGTGCTGAGCCCCTGGTGGCCCTGGGAGTGTCCTACAGCATCACCAGCCCGGAAACTGCACACCTGGGTGTCTCCCAGGACCCTCTCCGCTTGCAGACAAGTCTGAGCCACCCATGCAGAGCCTCCCGGTACAGCAGCTGACAGGGCGCCCCGTCAACTCCGGGAACTTCTCAGGAGGCGTCTGTTCGGGCCATACGACCCTGCCCATAGAAAAGGCCCAAGACTCCCCGAGTTTTCTGTAACACGTGAGCCAGCATTTCTCTGCAATCTCGACCTCTGTCTCTGACCCAGCATCTCTTTTCTGCACAGGTGGACCTGGTCCCTCCACACTGGACCTAGCTGAGTCTCGTGTCAGTGGGAATCCGCGTCCCTCCCCACGCCGTTCTATTTCGAGTGTGGTCAGTGCAGGGCATGGAGCCTGGGGGAAGGGCTGCCAGCTAAAACACAGTAAACACGACCTAAAATGCAATAAATACAACAAAAAGCGTGCTGTACTTGGGGCATACTTCTATTAAAGATTGTACGCTGTTTATCTGGAATTCAAGCGTAACTGGGCATTCCCGGGTTTTTCCTCTGCTGATTCCGGTCCCCTTCCCTGGGGATCTGACGTTGGCTTGCGCTCAGCCATTGCAGGGGGACCTCCCTTTTGTACTTCCTGCTTTGTGAGCCCCACAGGCTGGCCGGGCAGGTGCTGAACCCCCTGTCCTGGAACCTCAGCCTGGGAGACCGGGTGGCCATGCCAACCCCAGGTGAGCATTTGCCTCTCAGACCCCTAGGCTGCCCCTCCAGCCCACCCCAGACCCAGTCACCACCTAGAGACTCGGTGACCTACGGCATGGTGCCACGTGCAGACCTCACAACGTGGGGCTCCCAAGTATCATTGGTCCCCCTCTGGACACTGTGGGAACCACTGGTCCCCATTGAGGCAGCGGCAGTCTGTCCCCCCTGGGCTCCCAGAGGCCACGTGGATGGTACAGAGACCCCCGCAGCTGCCTGACTCCCAGAAGCAGGTCTGGGAGGAGCCGGGGTGGTGGCCCACTGACCACAGAAGCACTGAGGCTCTGCACGGGTCCAACACTGTCTGCCTCAGAGAAAAATCTCCCCAAATAGGTATCTTTCCCTCTTTCCCGTTCCCATCAGTTAAAACCCACCCAAGTGCGGAGCTCAGGCCCTCAACGGGAGGAGGGAGACACCGGCAAGCAAAACCCTCCAAACCAGAAACATATCCTTGCCTCTTTTGGAGGGGGGTATTGATTTGAATGGGGGCCAATTCTTCTTGTTAAAACAGTCATCGACCTAAACGGACCCAGCCACAAAAGCAGAAGCAGCGGCTACTTTTTTTCTCTGCAGAGAGAGAGATGGGTGAGGATTCTCCGCAGGAAATCATCTTTATCATTTCTCCTCCAAGAGTAATTTCCCCCAGAGTCACCCCAAATCAAATTGATCACAATTAACATTCAAACCGGCCCCAACCAAATGCGTCGCAACTGTTCTGCCACCCCGGGCCCGGCCCCATCTGTTGCTGGCCAGCAGAGCCCCTCATTCTATCACGGTCCAAGTAGGTTATGTGAATAAATGGGAGAGGAGGTCAACGAGATATATTAGCTCTGTGGGATATTCGTCATCCCTCCGTCTCTCCTTCTCCAGGAATATCAGTGATGAATTTGCAAATGGCTCTGGATTATGACAGAGCGTTTTCTCTCTTCTTTCTGTATCCCTCCTCTGAGCACCTTGATCAGAGGCCACAGTGACAAATGCATGAATAAAAGGCAGAGACAGTATTTCAGCAACGTGTTGTAAATCTCCTTCTACGCATTATTGATTTAAGGAAGTCCATTACACCACACAGCTCTGAGGAGGAAGAAAAGGATAAGGCAGGAACGGCCCCGGCACTGAGGGTCGGTGAGAGGAAAGGAGAAACCCAGCCCTGTCCGCGAGCCGAGGTCGGGCTGGTCTCTCACCAAATCCCCGAAGCCTTCAACCACCGAGGTTTTATTTAATTGAAAGACGAAACATTTGCTTCCCACAAACGCAAGCACATTTCGCAAAGTGGGAAATGGCACAGCTTGCAATGCTCTTTCTTGAGGAGCTGGGACGGCGAGGCCCACGGGCTGCAGACGGCCGGGTGGGTCAGGAACTGCTGGTCCTTGCTGGAGGGAGGAAGCAGGAGAGCAGATGGGGGAGCTCAGGGAGGGAACAGTGCGCTGGCAACAAGGCAGCACCACCATGAAATCCGGGCACAAGCCGAGAGCCGGGCAGGGATGCCGAGAGCCCGAAGCCGGAGTCCCTCCGAGAGGATGCTAATCGGGGCGGCAGGCACAGAGGTCGCGTCCCCGCCCGGCAGCCTGGGTTTTCTTCCCCCATTTTATTTTCTTTTAAAACCCTCCAAGAAAGGAGCCGCGGGCCCCGGCCCATAACCGAACTGTTGCCCAGAGACCCGGGAGCAGCCTCTCCCAGGGACCTTCCTGGGCAATTTGCAACGTGGGGGTCGCTGAAGAAAAGCCAGGACATCCTCGAGGTCAGGGAGGCCACTGCCCGGCTCAGGCCAGGATTCCCATCCCAGGGCTCTGGACCCCGCGTCGCAGACCTGCGTGTGGCCGACGGGAGCTCTGGGGTCGGGGAAGAAACAGGGTTTATTTCTAGAAGGGATGAAGGAGGTGGCTCATGAAGACCCTTCATCCAGCCACACAAACAATTAGTTTTGGTGTTTGTGGGATTTTTTAACGACAGAATTTGGGTTTCTTTTTCTTTTGCTAAGACTGATTTTCCAGCAGTTTTCATAAGTGTTCCTCCCCGGCCCTGCCCGACTGCCTTCACCCACACTCGTCCCCTAGGGTTCCTGATGTAAGGGAGTGAGGGTGCCTGCCGTGATGGCTGGGGTGCGGGTCTGCACTTGCTCTGCGTGCCCTCCTCGGCCAAGACTGGCACCAAGGTCCCCCCACGGAGGCGTGAACCGGGATGCTCCGGCAATGAACACGTGCTAAAGGACTTGAGAACACCGGGGGCCCAGCTGGGACCTTGGGGGACACGGAAGTGGGAAGGGGGGACAAGCCCCTGGAAGCCCTCTCATCCTGGAACCCAGGGTCACAGGACGGCCGGGTCCTGGAGCTGGACGGGCCACGCCGCTGACGGCTGTCCTTCAGCCCCTTCTGACAGCGCCCCACGTGGCATCTGTCTCCCTGAAGTGTCAAGCCACTTCTGGAGAACGTACAGATGACTCTGTCCCCTCCTGTAAATGCCCGCCCAGTTGGGACAAGAGCACCCACCCGAAAATGTCCGCCCTGCTCCCGAGGGAGAGTGCGCCAGCCTGCGGTGACAGCCCCCATCAGCCCATTTAGGGACACGGTGGTGGATACCGCGCAGGTCCCAATGACTCATCCCAGGCAAAGCCCTGGTGGGCCTGCGTGACAGCGCAGCTGCTCACGGGAAAGCAGCGGCTCTAACGTTAGAAACATACAGACAAAAGGGTTCACGGATCGGGGGAGACAGGATTGGAAGGGGGCAAGAAATCCCAGGTGGATTTGACTTTGTGTTTTGTTCATCAGCTTAATTGCGTCGGGAGCTGTGACTTTCTTTAAAGTGGAGCTCGGGGAAGGAAGACTCCCCGGCAACACGTTAAGTCAAAGTGCCCGAGTGTGGATCTCCGCGCAGATATGCACGTACTAATTTGAATTTTGCAAGACAAGTGTTGCGTGTTATTGATATAATTGCCAGTTATAGAAACGGCATATTTACGGAGTTTTCTCTGTCACCGCGCACGACGCACCGCCCGACAGTGACAGTTTAATATTCAGCTGGTGTTTACTTAGCATGTGACTGGTAATCAGCGCAAATTAAATGTGTACTTGAAACCTCCACTTAAAGCTCTGCTAATTATTTTTTGATCCAAACAGGACGGCCTCTTCCGGAGGGGGAATCGGGCTCTCCAGGACCAAACATCAGTGAGAGCAACTGTTGGCAGCGCTGAGGATCGGCCTCCAAAAGACCCAAGGCAGGTTCTCGCGGGCGTTTTCCCCGCAGTGAAGGATGGGGGGTTTCCCCATGCACCCCGCTCTGGTGCAGCCCCGTGGCCGGCCCCGTGCCAGGGACCCCAGCCTTCCACCTAGGAGAGCTAACTGCTTGTTGGTTGGGCGAAGGCTGTGCGTTCCATCCCGCTGAACTGCTGAACTGGGACCACGTTCCGGGCACAGGCGGGGCAGCCTGCACACACGCACGGGCACACGTGGATACATGCGTGCACACACGCGCACGCACAGCCCGGGGCCCCATGCCGTTTCTGGCTCCACTCCCAACCCCCCCGCAGCCTCCACCGCACTCAGCACTCACGTCTCCTGTGAACGCGAGCATGTGCGGGCCAGGAGGAGGACAGGGAGGAAAGAGGGGGCAGGCCCGGCAGGGAAGGCCGGGGATGGGGTCGCTCCCTTCTCCCACTCAGAAGAGAAGAGGCAGACACGAGCACCGCCTGGGAGCGGCTCTGGCCTGGCAGTCGGCCTCAGGCTATCTGGTCAGCCGCTCCGGGCTGGTATTTCCTGGGCATCTCCTGCCTAAAGGCCCTTTAGAAGCAGCCTCTGTTGGGGCTCTCCTGGGGCTCAGGAGTCCTCCAGCCCTGGGCTCGGTGGGGAAAGAGGGGCCCCAGTAGGAAAGGTGGCATAGCAGAGGACCAGCCTGAGCCTCTGGGCAAAGCTCATCCTGCCTGAGGACGAGAGCCTCCTGGGACACTGTCCTTCCTCAGGACGGTGGCCTTGGTGTCCTGGCTGAGTCCTGGCCACCTGGGTGGTGTCTTCGCAGCCCCGGGCAGGGGGCCTGGCCTGGGGATTAGGACGCACGTGGACAGCAAGCAACACAATCCTGGAGACCACTGGCCCTTGCTCTCAGAGACCCCAAGGGGAGACAGGGCTCATAAATAAGTGCATTCAGTGCCGTAGAAGGCGCCAGAGTGGACGAGGGCCCACTGTAGAAAGAGAGGTCACGGCAGGACCCCCACACGCTCCATACCTCCCCTGAGCCTGCTTCTTTGTCAGAGATGGGGATCGAGTAGTGCCTGTTTAGAGGCCCAACAGGCCGGAGCAGAGACGGTGCTTGGCAGATGAAGGAAGGCACTCAGTACATCTCAGTGGATGGAGACAGAAATGGGTGGACACGTGGTGGATGGATGGATAGAAGGATGGATGGATGGATGGATGGTGGATGGATGAATGTCTGGAGAGAAGGAGGGATGGATGGATGGATGGGTGGATGGATGGATGGACGGATGGAATGAGAGAAAGATGGATGGATGATGGATGGTGGATGGATGGATGGATGGACGGAGAAGTGAATGGTTGGATGAGTGAGACAGAATCACCCTGAAAGCCTCCTCCTCTGGTCCCTTCTTCCCGGACTCACGGGAGCTTTAGACCATGGTCACCTCTTCTCCAGACCAGACATGGGCACAGGGGTGCCCCAGGGCCCTGAGCCCACCTCCTGGTGAGGGGACACACACTGTGGCCCCATCTGCTGTGTCCGGAGATGAAGGCAGTGGGACCGCTGGATGACAACACAGGGGCCTGAGGTTCTGGTGACGATGCCATGACCAGGGGTCAAGGGTGCCTCCCACAGAGTCACAGCGCCTCACCTGAGGGCTGCCCCTCCCACCTCCCCACACGCCCCGGGGGATAAAGTGCAGGGTTCTGCTTAGGCTGCAGCCTTGTGACTGTGAACCGGCTTCCCCCAAAGTCTTTTTGTTCTCCCACTTGTTTGGAGTTCAAGTCCAGAGGGGACACCCAGATTCCCTGGGGGCGGAGGGCAAGTGTGCTCGCATGTGCTCGCCGTGGGCGTCTGCAGGGGCCGGAGAGTAAACGCCTCCTTCTCAGACAGCTTGGGACCGCGTGTCCACATCAGACGAGGAAACGAGTTCTGGGAGGTGGCCTGGCTCCCCCAAAGCCCCTCCACTAACCAATGGAAGCCAGGGGTGCAGACTATGTCCGTGTGGTTGGGTGCTGGACTCTGCAGATGTGGGGAGGGATGTCTGTACCCGTCCTGGCCATCCGGGGTGTGTTGCCTCCTTTTAGGAGCTGCCCATCCCCTGGGGACACCAGGCCAGCGGATCCCCAGCACTCAGTGTCTAGCATGGACACACCTGGCCACACAGGCCCCTTGCCAGCATCTCTTGTCCACCAGCGGCAGAGTCTTAGGAAACATGGGGGCTCCTGGCCCCACAGAGCACTGAGTGTTAACCCCAAGGACCAACGTCGGCCAGACCCCAGCAGGAGTCTGTCCCAGGCCCAGCGGGAACTGCGGCCTGAGGGTGTCTCAGACACTGTGTCTCCCCACACTGGAGTTGGACGGTCAGCCTCACTGCCCCAAGCTGGACTCTCTGCCCTGAGCCATTTAGTTGCCCGAGAAGTTAATTAATATGAACCGTCGGTCTCTCTCTTCCTGGTGAAGTAAAATCCGGCAAAGTCTTGGCATAAAAATGGTGTTCCATGCCTGTGGGCCGGTGGCCACTTGAGGCCCCGCAGATGCCAGCCTGGCCTTTGAGGCCACTGGCACAAACCCTGGATGGCACGGGACCCTGGAGGCTGGGAGCGTCCACCCTCCCTGCAGAGGGGCTGCGACGTTGTCTCGGGACAAGTCCTACGTCCCTGACTCCCCAAGGATCCCTCACCGTGGGATCCACAGACACAGACCACCGGCCATGAGTGACACCACAACCGCAGAACCGTGGGCCAGACCACAGAACCTCCAGATGGATGTGACCCTGGAGGTTGCTGTGGCCAATGCCCCAGCAGCCTGAAGGGGACGCAGGCATAGAGGGCTTCAGGGACTTCCCAAACTGCTACCAGCCCCTAAGCCGACATTTCCTGCAGGAGGGAGAGCCAATGTGTGGGGGGATGTGGTGACTCCCCACTGATTAAAACACAGTCGCGATGCCCTGGCTTTCTAGAGGACTTTGGACACGTGCTACATAAAGAGGACGGACTTGGAGATGTTGTGGGCACTGGTGTCTCAGGGGAGCAGGGCAGCGAGTGAGGGGCCACGGTTCCCGTGAGGCGGTGGTACTCAAGCCAAGACCCCTCTGGGTACCAGGGCGGGATGAGTCCGGAGGGACGGCAGTGTCGAATACCAGGGAGGGAGGAGCTGGGACTGAGCGGGCCTGGAGGTCGGTCCTAGCGCTGCCTTGGGGCAACCCCCAGACCCCCTGCCTTGCCCACCTGGTGTCCAGGTACACCCTGCTCTCAGGTGACTCCCACCTGGATACGCTGATACATAGGGCAGGTCAAGGGGTACAGACTATGGGACTGGGGGGAACTAGGACCGCCGAGATCCCAGGCCCAGCCCCAGAGAACACCCACACCCCGCTGGCTGCTCGGCTCACAGGGCTGAGGACGCGCGGGCGTCGCCCAGGTGATCAGACTCGGCGTGGACCCACTTCTCTCAGGGGTCCAGCCCCAGCGGTGTCGGCTTCTTCTCTTGGTGGCTCTAAACCCAGAGGAGTGCAGTGGAGTCCCTTCCACGGGGGGGTCACTTCTTCTTGCTACAAAACCCAGAATCACTCACAGATTCGAGCAGTGGGCAGGCTCTGTTTTCCCTTTTACAGACCAAAATGGAACCGAGGAGTCCTAAAAACCACTCATTGCTCCAGTTCCACTGGGAACAGGACCCAGGGAAGCCGCTACTTGGTGCTTCCAGAGGAAGGGCCCTAGAGAAGCAGGCAGCCGAGGTCAGGAGGCCGTGTGGAGCGGCCTCCCAGCTCTGCCCAGCAGGGAGCCCTCTAGACCCTCGCGGCCCCTTTTCAGCAGCGTGCTCTGCTGCCCGGGGAAGACGCCCTCAGGATTCTCCTGGAAAATTCCATCTCACAAGAGAGGTCATTGACCCAGACGGTGTGACCTTCCCACTGAAGCCTGGCCCTCTCAAGGTCATTCAAAGTCGTCGCACTCAACAGCCCTGACCACAAACAAACCTTCCTGCTCCAGTCGGAAAGAGGGTCTCTGTCCTCAAAGCTGCTTCTGGGAACCCGAAGGGCTGCTTTGGACGCTCACAGGTGAACTGAATGTTCCGGCTCATCCGGGGTCATCACAGTGACCCCCCCCCCCCCCCCCCCAACACTGAACTCACAAGAACGATTTGTCAGAAGAGGAAGCAGACAGAGAATATTCCACGAATTCAAATCAGTAGAACGCACCTCCTCAAACTGTCCTGAAAGACCTGGCCCTTACGATGGCCCCAGAGACACCTCTTAAGTTGTCAGAGAATTTTAAGCCTACAAGGTTCTTTCGTCAAATGGCTTAACTCTGAGCAAACTGAGGCTCAAAGGAGCGGCGAGGGACTGCCCGGTGTGGGCCGCGGGTGGTAGAGCCAGGGCTGGTCAGGGCGTCCCCCATCGGGTGCGCAACCGTGGGGCACACCTGTGCCGCAGTCCCGATGCTGGGGGAGGCCCCCCGGATCTGGCCCGGCCACACCTGGAGGAAGAACAAAAGGGTAGACGGTGGTGCACCGGGTCCAGGGAGCACAGCACAGACGGCAAACCCGCCCCAGGCCTCCTCCCCGAGCGCTGGGGTCCCGGAGACACAGGCCTCCGATTAGACAGTTGCCTTCCTGTCTGGCTCCTGGTGGGGACGACTCAGGACGAGGGGGTGTCAAGGAAGCTGCAGGCTCCTCGGCGTCGCTGGCAAGGGCAGGGTGGGGGACCCAGCAAACACTGAGCCCCCTGCAGAGGACGCTCTGGCCAGAAAGAGACTTCTAGAACTCCGGACGCAGCTCAGCCAGGACACTGCACAGCTCACCTGAGGCTTGAAGACCTGGCATCCATGGGTGCCTCAGAGGCCCCGGGAAGGAGCTGACACACAGGAGGGCAAGCGGGCGTCTCCTGGATTCCAGAATCCAGAGCCCTAGTCCCAGGGCAAGGGCTGCCTGCAGAGGGGAAGCCCTGCCCCTCGGAAATGGGAGGGGAGTTCAAGGAGGGGGTGCCAGCTGCTCTGGGGGAGGGGTGACTGACAGCTCCCAGCGTGTCAGCCCAACGGTGCACGTCTGGAGGGCTGGCTACCCTGAAGCCCCGGGCCCCTGGCTTCGCAGGGCTGCCTGGTGATGGTGAACCCTAGAGTGAATGACCCCGAGGGTCCTCCGCCTGGGATGCCGCTCTGTCCTGGCACCTGGCCTGCTCCCAGTGGCGTGACGTCACCCCCAGGACTCCTTCATTTCCCTGGGACTCCTGCTTCTCCCTCAGCCTGGGGCCCCCAGCGTGAAGCCATGCTGATGTGCAACCAGCCCCAGCCGCCCACAAGTGCACGAGCTGCAGGCGCTATGCCAGGGCCTGCATGAGGGCATTCAGAGCAGGGAGGGCGGGCGTGAGGGCCTGGAGAGGAGACTGCCCCCTCAGAGGCCGGAAGCAAATGCTGTCCATCTGGGTCTCTCCGACGGCGACTCAGAAGGTGAGCGGAAGAAGAAGCTCACAGAGCGGAGCCCACTAGCAGGTGGCAACAGGTGGCCCAGGAAGTCAGCATCTGAATGGAGGGATCCTATGAAATGAAACAGGAAGCAGACCCTGATGCATACACGGTGAGCACGGCACTGGGTCCGGCTGGAGCAAGTTGGCCCCCCACCACTGGGGGAACCTGGAACCTCAGGCTTCTGCTCCTGACCTGAGACCCAGGCTCACGGATGGAAGCCAAGGACCTGCCGGTGACCTGGGACCCAGCCCCCATGCCCGGCACCTCACTGGCGAGCAATGCTGTCATGTGGACCAGATGCACCTGGGCCTCCCCAAGGAGCCAAAGATCAGACTGGGGTCCCATCCTTCACTAGGACACTGCAGGGCCATGGTGGTGGATGCCAGCACCTGGAGCCCACTGCTCAAGGAGCAGAAGACAGGAAAGGAGTGATAACCAGAGAGGGAGGGACACACAGGCAGCCCCCGGCCTGTATGGCCTCAGCTCACCCATAGCCTCACCTGGGCCGGCACCGCGGTGCACAGCAGGGTCACAAAGGCATCGGCATTTCCGAGTCCGCCTGAGTCCAATTGCTGGACAGCAGTCGGGGGGACAGCAGAGACATGAGTGGGACCAGGGGGACCACGTCGCACACCAAGGCACACGGGTTTCCCTTCCTTCTCCGTGTCCAAGATCATCCAGCACGAGGAAGCGTCCTCACATCACTGCTCAGAAGTGAGCACACACCACACGCACGCGTGCGCTCACACACACACGTGCACAGGCACATGTACGCACCTACACACACGTGCCCTCCTCGACAGCAGACTTCACGCTAGTTTTAAAGCACATCGTTCTTATAAACCGTTTCCAGTACGATTCGTGAATGCTTTACATCGTCCCTCAGAAACTGAAGGGGGTTGGTTCCAGGACCCCCGCAGACACCAAAACCCTTGGACGCTCAAGTTCCTTACCTGAAACAGCACAGTGTTTACACCTAACCTACGCACATCCTCCCGTACGCTTTAAGTCACTGCTAGGTTACTTCTAATACTTAATAGCAAATATGATGTAAATGCTATGGGAACAGTTGCCAGAGCCACACAGAGTCAAGTTTTGCCCTTTGGAACTTTCTAGGATCTTGTTTTCAAGTATTTTCAGCCCTTGGTTGGTTGAATCAGCGGATGTAGAAGCTGAGGATATGGTGGGCTGACCGTCTGTGCCCCCGATGGTTTGCCTTTCTCAGAGATCAGGGGGCACCAGCCGAGAGGCCCTCTCAGTACAAAGTCGATGCTCACTCCCTGGTGAGTGGAGCCCCCATCTCTGCCGGAGCAGGTGAGGGGGTGCGGTTGCCCCCAGGAGTGCAGGAACCGAGACTTTGCTGTGACACAGAATCCTGACGCCCCAGTGCATATGTCGGGTGCGGGGGAGGGGGGGTCTGAATGTTTTCCCCACCAACAAACCCTGTCCTGCAGAAGCCTGCATCCCATGGACCTAGAGACTTAGAGTTTATCATACTGAGAGAAGTAAGTCGGACAGAGAAAGAGGAACACCGTATGCTATTGCTTATATGCAGAACCTTAAAAAAAAATGATACAAAGGAACTTATTTACAAAACAGAAACACACTCACAGGCTTAGAGAACGAACTTATGGCTACCGGGGGGATGGGTGGGGGGGCAGGACAGCTAGGGAGTTTGGGATTGACATGTACACACTGCTATATTTAAAAGAGATAACCGGGCTGCCCTGGTGGCGCAGTGGTTGAGAGTCCGCCTGCCGATGCAGGGGACGCGGGTTCGTGCCCCGGTCCGGGAAGATCCCACGTGCCGCGGAGCGGCTGGGCCCGTGAGCCGTGGCCGCTGAGCCTGCGCGTCCGGAGCCTGTGCTCCGCAACGGGAGAGGCCACGGCAGTGAGAGGCCCGCGTACCGCAAAATAAATAAATAAAATAAAATAAAATAAAATAGATAACCAACAAGGACCTACTATATAGCACAGGGAACTCTGCTCAATATTCTGTAATAATCTAATTGGGAAAAGAATTTGAACGAGAAAAAAAAAAAGAAGCCTGCATCCCCATATCCCACCCCGACCCTCAGAGGCCTCAGGAGGTCCAGACCCAGCCGGGAGGCCATGGGATCCCCCGAGGTGGTGGTCACATCCTTCCTGACGCAGGGGGCTGCCTGACCTCCGGGTGACAGGGCTGCCCGTCTGCTGGGCGGTAGGGGGCCAGGGCTTGCTCGGATACAGTAGACCGTTAAATGGACCCTGGCTAGACCCATCGCACTTTCTTAACACAGTGACCGGGAGCCCTGGTGGGTTGGAAGGACCTCGCCACGTGGCCGAGACCTGGTCCGGTGAGCTGGAGGTCCCTGCCCCTTGCTTGCAGGTAAGATCTCTTTCCTGGAGCGTGGGGCTGGGAGATTAGGAGAGGCAGGATGTGCCGGGGCGCAGGGGTGCAGCCCCCTCCAGCCTCAGCCCTGACCACACAGACGCTACGAGTGACGCCTGGGGAGGGGTTGGCGAGTGTTGCGCTTTGCACAGGAATTTTGATTACTTGATTCTGCTGCCCAGAGGAGGGGAGCCCTGGACGTGGCTGGATTAGGGTGACCTCGGGGAGGGGGGCGGGGAGACCTGGGGAGAAGCTCCCTGGACGGCGGGCCAGGTGGCATGGGGGTCCCAGGGGTCAGCTCCACAGATGTCTCTGAGGCAGAGGCCTCTGGGTCCCCCCAGGACAAGGGGAAGAGCTTCTCCTTTCTCGAGGTGGCAGCCAGGTGAGAGGACTCTCGGGGTTACCTGCTGGCCGTCCCTGCCCTGGTGGATGGAGAGAACAGACACCTGACCCAGGTGACTCAGACGCGTCCCGCCTTGACCTTCTGGCCCCGGGGCGTCCTGGAACTCACAAAGCTTTGGGGAAAGGGAGTGCCCTTTGCTGGGAGCTGCCCCCAGCAGATACCGAGTCTTGGCCTGAGGCAGGTTGCCAAGCCCCGCTGGGGAGGGGGGCTCGGCTTCCCCGTTTGTCAGCGGGGAGGTCACTGCAGCCGCCGGGGTGGGGTAGGACACCGATGGAATATTATTCAACTATAAACACTAAGGCCTTAATCCTCGCAAGCCAAGTCAGCTCTCAGGAAAGAGTCTGCAACTCATATTAAGGGTAGCTTCGTCCTCTCATTCATTTGCTTATTCACTCATTCCTATCACTCTATAATATAAGATTCAAACTATAGGGCAGGACCTCAGGCCTCCTCTAACCATCCTGCTTGGGGCCTCCGTCCCCTGGGCCCTCTGCCCGGCGTCCCCGCAGGCCTCCCCTGGAGGTCTCGGTCCGGCCCGGCCGCCGCTCTGTCCGGCCTGACGGGATGGAAGTGGATGAGCATCTCAAGTGAACGAGAATCATGGGGCAGGGCTGCTGCCCCTTCTCAGCGACGAGGACACCGAGACAGGAGAAGCTGGTCCCAGGGCTGCACCCACCAGCGAGGACTCAACAGCCCAGGCTGACCCCACAGATGGCCGGCGCCCGTCGGAAGGCCGGGCCTCACGCTCCCTCTCACGGACTCAGCTGCCCACATCCTGGGGCCCCAGCACCTTCCTCTGCGGGCAGTGGCGGCTGGGCCTCGCCTGCTGCTCCCATGGAGGTAGAACCAGCCTCCAGGGCTCAGGGGCATCCCTCCCACAGTGACGGGGCACAGGCGGTAGGAAGGGTCCGTCACCCAGGACTGTGGCGGGCAGAGGCCTGTAGCGCCGAGGGAGGGGTCCTGGCACACCAGGAGGGGAAGCGGTTGCCTTCAACACCAGCAGGGGAGACCCCTCCCCTAAAACAGCCTGCCTGAGTGTCTGCTGTGAGGACCCTGGGCTGACACCTCAGGGACACAGACCGGTCAGTCGGTCCCCTCCCACGCTCCGAGCTGCAGGCACCGCCCCTCACGCTGGTTTCAGAGTCAGGAGGCTCAGCCCTTGCCCTGAACCTCACTGCTCATAAAAGAGAATCCCAAATGGTTTCCAACACTGTCGTCCTTTTCTTCTGTGAGGAAGAGAGACAGGTGGAGAGCCGGGCTCCCACGGGCAGTGGGGAAGCCGGCGCTGCTGCCCGTCCTGACGCCCCGACAGCGGGCAGACCCACGTGCCCTCTGCCCCGCAGACCGGGGCTCCCTGTGCACCTTACCTGAACAGCCGGTGAGACCGGGGCACTCGGGCCGAGGGGTCCCCCTCTGCCCCGTCCCGGAAGGGCCTCGAACCAGCCACGTGGCCTGGCAAGGCCCCGATACAGCGACACACGCTCTCTTTTTGCTTTTATTCAAAAAGACAGGCGGCCGAAAAGACAGAGTGCAGGCTTCTGCGTGTGGGCGTGTGTGCCCGTGTTCACCAGCCCCCGTGTGATCTAATGAGAAACATAGCCGGAGCCTGCATCTGAGCAAATGTTTAGGATTCCCTAACGGAAAAGCTGCTACCGATGGATCGGGGTGCTGCCGAGGAAGCCCGGGAGCTGGCCGGGGGCGCGTGGTGCCAGGTCACCCCTCGCCCGCGGAGACTACCCGGGACCCGGCCGACGAAGCCCTTTGCCCGCAACACGTTGCCGCGGCTCTGCTGGCAGGTAATCACGTGAACGTCCGGTCCCCCGCGTTGATGCCGCGTACGTTAAGGTAAATGCCCACTCTCGGGGGAGCATGCAGCTCGGGGGCACCGGCTGCAGGGACCCCACCCCCACCCCCGACACACAGGCTGCCTGTCCTGACGCCCAGGCCACCTGAGGACCACACAAGTTTCAGCTACGGCCTTCGAACGTCTGCCGCTGCTGCTGCTGAGAACGCGCCCTCCTCCTGTGCATCCCCGAGACCCAGATGCAAGGTTGAAAGTGAGATAAAGGACGTGGGCAGAACTGTGGCCGGAGCTGACCTGGCCAGCCCTCACCCCAGCGCCCGGGGCAGGGCTCCCACGCTCAGCCGGGCAGCAGGTCCCGAGCTTGTTCACAGATGTTTTCACTCGATTTTGTAAATGTGCTCCAGGTCTAAGACATCTCTGTTTGTTCTAGAAATCAAAAGGTCTTGCCTGGCTGTGAAAGACGCCTGGCCACCACCCGCCCGAGCCCCTCCCCACCCCTTCCTGGAGGACCAGACCCGTGAATGCACCGGGGCAGGGGGACACAGGGGGCGGGGGATGCCAAGACTTTCGGTTTCTCCCGAGCTTCGTCTTACGACGTGCTCCCCGCTCCTGCAGGCTGAAGGTCTGCGTTTGGCTCAAGCCATGGTGTCTGTCCCCACAGCGGCCCATGAAGAGTGTGACCCTGCATTTAAGGAAGCACTTGCCCCAGTGGGGCCCAAGGGCCACCAGCTCCTGGGGGCCAGGAAAAGAGTCCCCTTCCATAGCGACACAAACCTCCGTCACAGGACGCCTGGGCCAGGCCAGGTCTTTGCTCGGCCACGACGCGACCAATTTCAAGTGCTGTCACCACCACGAAGCTAAGAGGGTGGGAATGGGTCCGAGGCTCAGGAAAGTGCTGACGCGGCCCACCGTCTCTGTCTTTCTCCTTCCCTATTTCTCTGTTTCCCTCCGGCTCTCAAAAATCAGGACTGGCAAAGCACAACAGAATAAGGCTATTTATTTCCACAAAATTTATCATCCCCTGAAAGGGCCGCAGTGGCCAGTATATTATTTACGCCTTGTCGGGATCCACCCTCCACTCCCTCACTCACATCCCCGGCAGCCGGGGATA
>NW_020174791.1:2357065-2400743 GCF_003031525.2 Neophocaena asiaeorientalis asiaeorientalis
TGGGGGATAGGGGAGGGAGGGAGGGTGGGCGGGAGGGTCTGGGGAGAGGCCAGGCCCGGCTTTGATATCTCACTGATAACGTATTGTACAATTAGATCAATTTGACAATTTCCATTATGGCTGATAAAATATTTATTGAGCCTTGGAGATGATTTCTGGTCTCTGCACCATTTGTTCTGCCAATGGGGGGGCAGTGAGGAGGCTGCAGACAGAGCTGGGAGCTGGGTCCTCACCCCCTCCTCCCCATTAGGTTTGCAAATTACCAGCACCAGTCGTAAATTACCACCCAGCCCAGCGAGATTGATGCCAGGCTGACAGGGTAGGTAGGTGACTTGTGATGACATTGTTTCATGGAGGCATTCATCACGGCAGAAAGAGGAAATACCCTCAAATTGGCCCATAAGTCTAAATATTAAGGAATGAGAAGCAGGCAGCTGGAGGATGGTTTTAGCAAGAGCTGGAAATTGGGAAATGAAAAACATTTTCTATTATTTAACAAATCATCTTAATAATTCCCAGTGTTTTTGCTCGGAGTTCCGGGGAGCCCAGCCTGCAGGGACCAATCGTGCCGTGCTCTCTCGCCATCCCCGATGGTTAATAAAACGTGTCGGCCTCCGAGGCCGCCTTTGTCGCCGGATTTCCAGGTTGGGGGAAAGGGGTGAAAATCGGGAGTAAAAGCACGTGTGGTGTCGCAGGCTGGGGCCGCCTGCCTGGCCGGTGCCTCCACGGCAGCAAGGCTTTCTCTGAGGTGATGGATGTCGGACGCAGCCTCGCTCAGGCCAAGCCCATCAGAGAGCCGCCCGCGTGCTCTGAAAACTGAGGCGGGGGGACCGGATGGGCTGCGGGGCTCGGGACGCAGGGAGGGGGCGCTCGGCTGTGGTCCCTACCTACAACCCACCGTGCGGGGCGGCAAGCGTGCCCCACGTGGCTGCTTCGAGGCCACGAGTGTCCACACTGGCTCGTTTTTACAGCGCTGAGCTGCGCTGTGCTGGTGAAATATCGCTGCAAAAGATAAATGGCCCTTAATGAATTGCCCCTAAGTTAGAGAGCCGACGTGGTTTTAATGGCAAATGAAAAATAAACACGCCAATAAGTGAGTGAAAACGGTGGTCCGGGGCCGGTCCTCAGCAGAGACGGGTGGGGGTCGGAGAGGTTGGGGTCCGAGCCCAGACCCTTGGCCTGTGCCCTCCCGAGGCTGCTGGGCTCAGCCTGAACTGGGGGCCCACTGGGAGCCCCCGGTAGCCACGTTTCTACTCGGAAGGCCACACTGCAGAGTAATTAAATTAAATCGATGCTGTCCCTGCTTTGAGGCCACCCTTGATTTAAGGCCAGAAAAGGAAGCAATTAAATTTAATAAAAACCAGGTTCCTAAACAAAGATACAAGGCCGAAGCGCCATCCGGAGACTGGTCCGCCCGAGGGGGACACTTTGGGTGCTGCCGCTGTCGGCTTTAAAATAAAAGACATACTCTCTTCCGAGCCTCTTGCTAACGCGCTGCTCTGAACGCCGGCCCCGCTAGTGACTGTGTCAAACACCAGAGCCTACGGTCCTTCTCGGGGGGACGCTCAGCAGCAGGCCGACTGCAGGGACCCGAAGCCCGCGTGCGTCTGGCAGGCGTCACTGAAGGTGGGCCGTGGGGGCTCAAGGTCAGGGCGCATGGTCCCCCGGGGAACGTGTGAGGGGACGGCCGAGACGGGGGATGTGAGGGGTGGGAGGCGCAGGCGCCCCGGCAGGCTTCCTGCTGAGCCCCCGGCGGTGTCCGCGCTCCCAGGCCCCCCACCTCGACCACACGCAGCCCAGGAGCCCTCCCTGCGATGGAGCGGCTCCCGCTCCTGCAGTAGCACCAGAGGTGGGGTGGGGGGACCGGAGCGGCAGTTTCTACAGAAGTCCTCCACTCGTGAGAACGCGAGAAATCACAGCCCAGCAGGGAGAGGGTGAACCACAGCAGGACAGCTGACCACGCCGGCCACTGTCCATGGTGGATTAACGGTGGCTGTGAGCCGCCCTCCCCTGTGCGCCCCCCAGCACGTGGCACTGCGGGACCGCGCCCCGGAGGGGTTCAGTTCAGGCGGGTCTGGGCCCCAGCTGGAGCCCTCCCCCCACAACCGGCTAACCGCTCGGTCGCCTCGCCCCCCCGGCTGGGTGACCGGCGTTTGCAGAGTGAGTTGTCTGCTATCAATCTGCTGCCTGCTTTGAGCAAAGGGGCAGGTGATTCATTCATCAGTCCCCGCACCCCAGGGTCACCAAGGGCGGCGCAGCCCTGTGCTTCCAGGGTCCTCGCGGAAACGGATGGGCTCTGCGGGGGTGGGGCATGGTGAAGAGGGAGGCCGGCGGGGCTCCAGCCAGAGGGCGGGGGAGTGTCTTGTGCTGAGTCTCCCGGGGGAGGTCAGGACCCAGGACGGGCGGCAACGGTGCCAGGCAGGGCGAGAGTACAGGACATCCCTCTCCCCCGGCCAGCGGGCCGGCCAGCCCCTCCGGGACGAGGAACGCAGAGAAGTGCAAACGCGCTGTGTTTAGATTTACCGGCCGGGATAAGTCACGGGAGACACACTGCATCTCTGGGCAGCAGCTCCGAAGCCGCCCCAAGAACAGAAGCTCCATTATCTCATCCTAAAGGTCAAAGTTGAACGCCCACAGCACCGGGAAAGCTAGTCGAGGGGGAGGTAGGAGGGCAGCGCAGGGGATGGCCCTCGTCCCTCCTCCCTACAAAAGGACGATGAAGCAGCAGCAAAAGGAGAAAAATCCCAAATCCACCAGGCAGCCCCAATCCAGGGCGCCAGCTCATCCCCCAAGGTTTTCCAACTGAGTAACCAGATGGCCATGTGCCCCACCCCACCCCATGTGTAGCTGGAAGGCCTGTGCCCTGGCACCTGCTGGGCCAGAGCAGAAAAGCCTTCTGGAACTTTCCAGAACTTTCCAGAGCTTTCTGTGCCGAGTTCTCCCACCTCCCAGGGGCTGATGCTGTTTTCTGAAAGGAAGGGTCTGTGACAAGAGGTCAGGCCCTCTTGGTTGCCCCCAACTCCCACGCAGGTCTAAGTGCCAGGGTGACGCACAGCCAGGGAGCTCAGCTGGCTGAGTATCGGCTTGTTGGCTGGATGGACCCAGGCACCCTAAGGAGACGCTGAAGATGCCGCCTGCACCTTGAAGAGGACACAGGACAGAGGCTCCAGAACACTCGTGGCTCTGAGGGTGCAGCCATGACTCGGGGCAGACGTGGGGTCCGAGCCGGCCTTCCTGGGGGACAGGACAAGCACAGACCCAGACACGACCTCAACCGGGCGGCCCGACTGTCACCCCAGCACCTAGCATCTCAAGGCTGGCTCAGCGAATCGTTCTTGTAGCTCACTGATGGGTCTGGCTTTCAATTCTAAGAGGTGGACGCGAAAAAGCTAAACGTCAGATGATGTCCAACTTGCGGCAGGTCCTTTGGATTTTACACGAAGCTCAGGATGGATGGCGGCCTCACCCTTTTCCTCCCCGAACTCCCAGATTACAGTTCTCTGATGGGGAAGATGGAGTAGGGGTTGGGGAGGGGACACACAAAATTACTTGAAAAGAGGTTTAGGGTTTCCCCCCTTTTCCCACCAGGCTCCACCCTCCCTGCTGCCCACCTGGCCAGCGGACCTCGCCCTCCGAGGGGTCCTGAGACATCTCAGCCCAGAAACCACCAGACCCTGCCCACACTGGACACGCGGGGGGGAGGGGGCTGCTGGTAGCTTTGCTCCCCGTGCGAAAATTTCAGGGGCTTCTGTGAAGCAGCGTTTTCTTCTGCATCAGGGATATTTCCATGAACCCACTTTGTAGGAAACCTGATTCCCAGCTGTTGTGCGGAGGTGAGAGGGGAACTCAGGGTTCATGTATTCGAGAAGGAAGCCTTCTCGAGTCTTTCTTTGTTCATCACAGGGAGTCTCCACCCTCCTCCACCCACACGAAGCCACCTCCTCCAGGGAGCCCTCCAGGGCTCCACATCCACCCCGACTCGTAGCACCTCCCTGGCTAGCAGGCCAGGCACCCCGGGAGGGGGCTTCACTGCCAGAACATTCTGGGATCTTTGAGAGAAACATCCTAAGGACTCAGCCTGGGTGGCTGGGGACAGCACCGGTAGCGTCCTCCAGGCAGCCACCACTGTCCCCAGAACTTATCTCACACATGATGAGGCTTTGCAGGAGGGAGGGGTCAGCTTTGCATTCCTCGCTCCTTTCACGACAGGCTCATGTCTAAATCTGCACCGTGTGACCCATCTCACATGCTGGCTCTCGGGCCAGGTGGCTGCGAGGTCAGAGAGAGGGGAGAGGGGCCCGGGGGCCGCCCGAGGGTGCTGCTGCAGATACGGGCCTGCCCTCGGCCCCTGGACGCCTGGCCTGGGAGCAGCCGGCAGCAGGGGCCGCCCCAGGTCTGATCTGCACATCCCAGGCTGGGGCTGGACTCCACCTGCCTGCATGGCCTGGTGGCCTCTCTCTGACTCAGTTTCCTCATCTGTAAAGTGGGATTAGACTCCTGCCGCTGGCCCTCCCATGCACCCCATTTGCCTGATGACCTAACCCTGCGAAGAACCCCCCTAGGGCTCAGACCTCCCTCTGCACCAGCCCCAATCCAGAGCTCCCCTCGGTGACTTGGGCCAATGTGAAGGCTGCAAACGAGTCTCCGGCATCCCAAGCACTGGGGCTGCCCCATCACCCATCACAGGACAGGAAGGGGTACGGACTGCAGTCTGCCCAAAGGAGGGGGCTCTCGTGTTGGGTGGCAAGGAGCCTGCAATCGTCTACACGGCAGTGCGTTTGCCGGGAGGAGGAGGTGGGGACGAGGTGGGCAGGCAACGCCTGATAGCCCTATTTTTCTGTCCACACCCAGTACCGGGAGCCGCTGCTCCAAGAAACAAGCATCTACGGCCTGGGACAGCTCGGGAGCCCTCAGAGCTGGCCCATCAGAGCTTGTGGACACAGGGACACGGCAGTCGTTGTGCCCCAAACTAGGAACCGGCTTCTGCCCACTCTGCAACCCAGAGAAGCAGTGACAATAAGGCACTAGCGGGCAGGGGCCCCGGACACAGCCGGGCCTCCCAGCAGCGAGCGCTTTGGAGACTGTGGTCCCTGGAGAAACGCCCCCTGTCTCCCCAGGCCTCCGCCTCCTGTCTGTAAGATGGGCGACACCAGGGCTGAGCTCCTCGCACGCTGTGAGGACACGGGATGGTGTGTGATCCCCGGGGGGTGTCGCTCAGTGCCTCCACCTTCCCTGCCGTCAGCCAGCCTGGGTGGGGGGCGGCCCCTCTGTGCCCAGCCCCACCCCAGCCGGTGTCCTGTGGCTCTGGGGACAATACCAGCAAAACAAGCTCGTTGCACCTGGACATTTAATTTCAACTGCTGTTAAATGAGAGGAGACGCCCTCGTGTTCACCCTCCAGGCTCACCACCCAGCACCCCAGGAGGGCCCCTGCCCCCTCCCAAGACCCCACCTTCCCTGGGCCGCTGGAGCACACTGAGGAGAGTCCCGGGGGACGGCACACGGGGTCCCAGCCGGAGAGCCGGGGGAAGGGAAGGGAAGGGGCAGCGGGGGTCTGTCTCAGGGCTGAACAATGCCAATACCTGTTTCTCGGGGTAACCCAACCCTATAATTACGCTGAGCCCCGGGGGTGTGCTGGGGCCACGATGCCAATGCTCGGAAGGAGGCCGGGGAAGAGACCCCTCAATTGTCACTGCCACGCCGGGCACGTTGCGTCAGGTGTGCTCCGGTTACCGGGCTCACAGCTGGCGTGTTACCTGCCCGCGTGGAGGGGGAGGGCGCGGCTGGAGCACAGAGCCCGCCAGGCTGGGCCCCGCTGGCCTTGGCCGTGGCTGCTCGGGCTCCTGGCGCACTGGACGTGCTGTGACAGCCCCTTCCCGCCGGCGCGATCTCATTGTTTGCCCTCAGATAAGAAATGGGGGCTCGTGTTTTCTTTGCTTGAGAAAATGTCGGGCCCAAGGATGGTGTCTGCAAGACAGGAAGAGCTGGGCGCAAGGGAAGGGCTGCACTGGCCCACGCTTCCCCCCAGGTGCCCCTCCCCAGGGTCCCCACCTGCCCTCCGCCCAGCCTGGGGGGACGCAGGCTGGGGGCCCTCACGTTTGGCGCCCGACCCCCAGGGTCCTCCAGATCAACGTGGGGACCACGGGTTCACCCTCCTTCCCGGGCAGAGCGGGGCCCGAGCCCTGGGGGCTCTTCCTTGGTCTCTGGGGTGCTCCGAAGCCCCCCCAAACAGATGGGCAGCCCAACTCTGCCAGGAAGATGCCCATCCTCCCTTCCACCCTGACCTGGCAGGAGGCCGGTGTGAGGACGTGGGGCCCCAGGCCCCAGCCTGTGGGTGGCCGGCAGCTTGGCCGTCTAATCCCCCGCTAATGCGACCCGATTCCCTCCACCGGGGAAGGTGGGTCCCGGGTGCCCCATGCGGGCTGCGCCGTCGGGCCCCTCCACCGAACAAAAGGCCGCCTGTTCGCTGCCTCTGCCCCATCGCGGCTTAAGGACATTTTTGTCATTTTTGACCAGCTAATGTCTTGAAAAAGAAAATAAGTTCTAATCGCTTTAAGTTTAATCTTCACTGTTTTGAACACTCTAGGTGCCGACGCTGACTTTCCTGGACCAATTAGGTCCAGGCGCTGCTGCTCACAGCTCTTTTCCTGCCCCCCACCCCCCGACGCCCGCGGTGCGGGCAGAGGTGCCCTGGTAGTTGGCGTCAGCCGTGGATGAGACCCCCGCCCCCATGTCCTGTCCAGGGGACCCTCAAAGTGCTGCCCTCTCAGGCCCAACTGTCTGTGCGTGGTCCCTGCCGCCCGGCCACTGCTTGGGCTGTGCCCTCTGCCAACAGCTCCTCTGCCAGCCAAGTCCTCGTCTTTAAGAATCAAGATGCGTGCCATGTTCCAGGGAACCTTCTGGGCTGCCAATCTCCTCCCCCGCTGCTGGCCTCCTGGCCCTTCCCACACAGTTCCCATTATTTGGGCAGAGGCTGTGTACGGGCCTCCCTTCCCATCGGCCGTCAGCTCCAAAGGGCCAGGCCTGGGACGCACGCATCTCCCGCCCCTGCACCGACCCGGGGCCCGTCATGAGCCTGGGTTCTGGATGTCAGATCACTGGCTGAATGATTCCACGGGAGCCGTTACCCTTCCCGCAAGATGGAGCCGACGACTCCGTGTGTGGTGGGTTCTGTAGAAGTCACGTGAGATCAAACGCAATGGCCGGGTGTCTCCCGGGGGCACTTGGTAAGGCGAGGGGAGGGCCCGGAGTGGCGGGTGCCGGGGTTAGCAGCTCGGGACCACAGGCTCTCAGTGGAAGGACCCCCACCCCCCAGGTCAGCTCCAGCCAAGCCTTCCTCTGGGGAGGCCCTGGCTGCTCCCACCCGAGGGGCCTGTACCAGGGGCCACAGAAAGCCAGCCCCGCGAAGCATTCCAGTGTGTTTCATCTCCTCCAACACCCAGTCAGGTCGTCCCTCTGCTCCGTGTGGGGAGGGGACAAGCGTGGCCACCACGCCAGAGCCTCATACCCACCCGTCCACCCACCAGTCAGATGCACAAGGGGCTCGGATCACCGATGCGGCCACACCTGCCGCAGGTCTGAGGGCCCAGCCCCTCTGAAGCGTGCTGCAGCGGTGTCTTCTGTAAACATTCACCCTCCCGGGGCAGTTATACACTGGTCGGTGCTAATTACAGGCCTGTTTCTCCATAAATTGGGGTCAGAAGCACAGTATTTGTGTTTGCAAGACGCAGGGGCCCCAGGCTGCCTTGCCAAAGCCACCCCGTGTCCCTTCAGGAAGCAAGGAATTCCTAAGCGGAGGCTCCCGTCTGTTCCATCAGGCTCTCCTCAGAGAATGCGGGACCAAAGGGTCACTTTGCTTCAAAGATAAGCCCTGTTTCAAATGAATCATCCTCTCTCTCTTAGGAAGAGTACGGACAGGATGGCTCAGAACGTTCTGGCCTCCTGTTGGCTCCAGGGAAGCCAGGTCTGTCGGAAAGACAGGGGCTCACGAGGGGGGTAGGTGGAGAAGCCCCCTCCCACCCTTTCCCAGCATCTGAGGTCCGAGGCGGTGAACTATGCAGGATGCAGCCCATCTGCTTCTCGGAGCATGTGTTCTCCTCCTCTGGAAGGTTTCGGACAGTTCCAGAAAGGCCTGTGTGGGCTGGACCCTTAGGGCCCAAGGCACTGCTCTGACCAGGCCCAGGCTTCCTGTCCAGCCCCCAGCCAGCAGCCTCCTCTCCTTTGTCTGCTGGCCAGAGGAATCTGGGCAGGGACCAGGGCCTGTGTCCAGGTCCTGACGTTTCGTAAGCATCGTCGAAATAATAAGGCGATATAACGACCGCACATTTCTCCCCGCTGTGTGGCCACATCGCCCTTCGTCCCAGTTCCGAAATTTGCCCTGGCCTTCCTCGGCGGCCCGCCTTCCAAGCCGCTCAGGCTACAGAGACCCAGCCCCAAACTCTGATAAATGAGTTTAAACCTTTAAACAGTGCCCTTAACGCCCCATTGTGCCCCTGACTGCTCCTTCCCCAGCTATATAATTAGCACATAAAGAACTCGCCCCTCCAAATTAAATGGCAGTAATTGGGTTTTTAAAAAAAACTAATTTAAACCCTAAACCCTTTGAAAAAAAATTGTCATTGTTTACATATTAAACGGACTAGCATTTTAAGTATTATGGGGCTAATTTAACAGGCTTGCCTAGGACGTGGGCCACAGGGCGAGGCCCGGAGGAGGGCCAGCGGCAGGAAAAGGGCCTCTCCTCTCTCGACGAAGGGGGGGTGCCGGAACCCCAGGGTAGCCCTGTCACCGGGACAGAGCTCAGGGTCAAGGTCATCTTTCGGCCCTTGCTGAGCTGGGAGCTGCCCCAGCCTGCAGCCACCACCTCAGGGCGCTCAGACGGGGAGCGGGCACCGCGGAGCCGGCACAGACCAAGGGGTGGGGGGCCGGCACTTTCCCAATGGCACGAAAACATTTGCTTATTGTTTCTAGAATTGCCTCATTACATTTACTTTCTGCATTGGAGTCAGTGGAAGGGGTGTAAGAATTTGAATTAATTTCACTTCGAAATATTTTATTTTTGTGCTAAAAAATCCTTTGAAGTAAACTGAATGAGAAATGGGCTGGGACGGCTATGAGCGAAAAGACAAAATTTTTGTGAAAACCTTTTTTTGAAAAAACTCGACTAAATGGAGACACAGATCATGTTCTTAAATGGGAAGGATTAAAAATCATAAAGTTTTCTATCCCCTGAATGTTAACCTAAAAATGGAATAGATGACAAAATAAATCTCTGTTGTTTAACTTGAAAAAAATGACTCCAGAGTTAATCTCGTGGTTGGGGGTTGGGAATATAAACCTGGACGATGACAATAGATGTTTAAAAGAGAAGGGGAACCTCGCTCTTTCATGGATTTGAATATTCAATATATGGTGCAAAGAGAATACAAATAAAAATAAGATAGTTGAGAATTTCGAGGTGGGGTGTAGACAGGAGGAAACGCAGAGCGGGGTCAACCACACACTGAACAGGGCAGGCTGGAGGGTCACAGCATCTTCGCTGCCTCCCCACAGGACCAGCCCACTCCCTCCCTCCGTCCCTCCGGCCCTCAAGCCACGCATCAGAACAGTGACCCACAGGTGCAAGTTCCCAACACACCCTTGGAACCCACAAAACGGCCGGAAAGAAGCAAACAAGAAGATCTGCACCATCTCACGCGAGGTAGACGGTGTGAAGGTGACCGAGGGGTCCAACCGCACGAGAGTCACAAGTTGACATAAGATACAAAAATTCTGCACCGCAAGTGAAGAGGTACCCGGCTCCCGACAGAAGGAAGGTGAAATCTGTCTGTCACGAGCTCTTGAAAATTCAGAAGCCGAAGCTGAGTGTCTCCAAGGGAAAGGCTGGCAGGGGGGTGGGCAGAGGAGGGGATGTTGAGTGTCAAGTCCCAGACATGCCCACTAAATCGGTGGGGGCGTTGGGGTACCGTCCACAGCTGGGGTGGCTGTGAGGAACGAGGCGCCTCGGTTTCCAAGCCCGAGGAAGTACCCAGGCTCCGGCCACACAAGGACTCAGCCCCGCTCCTCCTGGAGCCCGGACACTTGCTGCTGTCTTGGGGGTTTGTTCGTGGTTTGCCAAGGACATACGGGGTTGGGGGCACAGGTGGGTGTGGACTGACCCTCGTGGCCTCCAGGTAGAGCCCGGCTGCCCACAGGCCCCAGAGACCCTGGGGTCAGACACACGGCCTGGGAGTCAGGGGACCACTTAGCAGTGGGTGTGTGTCTGGGGTCTCTGCACCTTCGATCTTTCTTCAAATCATTCCGGAAACACTTGCGCCAGAGCAGGTCCTCTGCATGTGAGCGCAGCTGACCCTTGGTGGGTGCAGATGGCTGTGACCCTCCCGCGGCCCTAAGGCCAGGGCCACTGGGGGCTCCCCGAGCCCAGGCTGGGCTCCGTCCTTCCACAGGCCTGCTTTTTGTTTACTTCCTTTATCGTTTTCATAGAACGAGGATCCTTATCTCATCAGGAGAAAACTGCCAAGAACTACGATGTAACGTATTATGTTAAATAAATTATATGTAATAGAACAGAATAAACTATATTTACATATGTATACTGTACATGCGTGTATACATACATGTACATACACAACACACAGAGAGAGAAACAGAGAAAGAGAGTTTGTCAGTTTGGGGCAGGGAAAGTCTAAACCAAATCCTTTTTCTCTTCCAGGAGTTTCTGCCCTGCAGGGTTTGGGACCCAGTGCCTACTGAGCACCCCACCCCCGCCTGTGGCACAGACACCCTCAGGCTCTGCCCTCAGGCTCTCCCACAGCCACGGGGAGAACGGGAGTCCGCCGCAAAGGCCCCTGGGCTCCCATCCGGTCCTGCCTCTGCCCGTGAGCATCAGGACGGGTCCGTGTGGGTTTCAAATGCACGGGTGCTCTGAACCTGCCGCCCTCTGCCCTGCCCTGGCCGCCACACACAAGGGTGCACACGCGTGCGCGTGCACACACCCCAGGTTCCCCCCGGCTGCCCCATCAGGCCGTGCAGACGGCCCCCACGCCAGGAAGGAAGTGGGCAGCGGTGACAACGCCCCCACCAGCCCCCCTTGGTCACCCTCCCCTCATTTCACACGGCCCTCCCACTTCCCAGACAGGACATCAGGCTGGTGACAATGGTGCCAGGCAGGGGCCAAGCAGACCCCAAGTCCCGGCGAGGCACTGGCGGGACTGCAGACAAACATGACATCTGTCTGTCCAGCTCGTTCCCATGGAGCCCAGCTCGGGAACCTGGGTGGCCCGGTGCTATCACTGCCCAGAAAACACCAACTGACCGCCAGTGTGGTCACTGCCAGCATAAAGGAATGAAGGAGCAATCCCATAATAGTCTCAAGCCCGTTTCACCTAGGACAGAACAGGACCCAAAGTGGACTTCACGGCCCCAGAGCTTTCCGGCACAAGGCGCCCAGGGTCGAGAGCGGTAAACAAATCGCTGCCTGTCACGCTGGATGCTCTTTGCTTCCCTTTTGCTAAAGATAATTTTTCTACCAGATGCCAAGTACGCGAGGCACACAGACCAATCTTTCTTTCTATGTTAAAGCACTCAGGAGGGCTCTTTCTCAGAGCTGATCCCTCAGCGGAGGGGCTGACCAGGGGGACAGGGCGCTTCGATTCAAGCACCGTCTGAAGTGGATGGAAACATACCGCCCCGTTTCGCAGGAATTAGCCATCTAGGCAGGAAGCCGGGGGAAGTGTCCCAGATGCCGGGAGCTTCCCGACAAGGGCCGAGTCCAGAGCCTGACTCTCGGCACAGAATCCCCGTGACCACCCCATCCGGCTTTCTGGGCTCCTAAGTGAGCAGCCGGGGCTGACAGGCCTCCCCGGACCGGGGTCTGGTAGCCACTTCCCCGCTGCTTCCACTCACAGAGGCAAACCTGCCTCTGCCCAGGGGAGCCGAGCAGCCCTGACCCAGGTCCCACCGTCCCCTGCCCTGCGGAGACAGGGCCAGGTCTTGCACGCAGAGGGCGTGCAGCGGCCTGGAGCATCTACATTGGCTTCGCAGCAAGTCTTCCAAAATGAAACCAGAAACCGGGTCTAATCATCTGAGCCTGATAAAGATTCCCCAAGTGCCCAGGAATCCGGGCTGCGCCACGCTGGTAACTAGCATCCTTTCTCTCCAGACCCACGGCTCCTGCAAGCAGCAAAATGAAGTACATTGGCTGCACCCACAGAGTTGAGGGGTGGGGGGGTATCTATCTCACGAGGGCATCGTCTGGGTAAGATGATATCTGATGTAGCAAACAAGAAAAGCAAAGTTCAAGAAAGCAGCACGGATCAGCTTTTGGCCAAGTTTGTGCACGGCTGTTAGGCATTTTAAACCACCCGATGCCAGGTCGTAGCAGGCTCCCCTTGCCAGAAACCAGGAGGGTCAGGCAAGGATCGCAGAGGAGCTCAGAGATTCGTCTTTAAAAAGCACGGTGCTGAAATCTATTTTGAGTTTTGCAAAACAAGAGGCCGTCGGGCCTATCTCCCTCCCTCCATCTCTTCTCTCTGACCTTTCCCTTTTCCTTTAAAGCTAGCCTCCCAGCCGTAGTCCCACTGCCGGCCTCCAGCTCCAGGCCCGGCTGGGCTGACCAAGGTGTCAGGACAGGATCCCAGCAGCTGTGTCCAGGACCGCTCGCTGCCTTGCCCTCTCCCAGCTCCAGGGCTTCCCAGGGCTTCCCAGCCGAGCCTGGGTGAAGCAAGCTCCCAGCCCTCCTAAGTCTGCCAGAACACACAGGGAGGGCATCTGGGGACTGCAAGCAAGTGCTGGCCCTGACATCGGAGAACCTGTGCTCCACCCCTACCCCATGCACCAGCCACACGGAATCAGGAGCCTTTCTGGAAAGTTCCTTGCACCTCCCTGCCTCTGCACCTTTGCTCGTGCTGTTGCCAGCCCCAGTCTGGGCTGGGAGCCTCACCTCCTCCCCTCCCTCCGGAAGCATCTTCCCTACAGTATAGCTTCCACACGAGGCCCCAGGGGCTGGGGCCACTGGTCTGCCTGTGCTCCGGCCCCCGCAGCCCTCCATCTCCCACAGAGCATCAGCCAGCGTCCCTGGCCTCACCTCAAAGCCACACCAGGTGCCAGAACTGCTTGTTTCTGAAGGCACCTCCACAAGGGCAAGAGAATCTGGATGCTGCCCGCAGGTCACCGGGCCTGTCACTCACTGTGCAGCTGCCATCCGACCCTCAGGCCTCACCATATCCATCTGTACAATGGGTCCACTAGGGTAGTCCCCGCAGCACAGGGAGGAACTGAGCCACTGGGAGCCGGGAGGGACTGGCGGAGGAGGACGCAACCTGGCAGCTGGGCTAGGCTTGCCTGGGGCCTGGCTGGGCCGACACTGTTCCCAGGCATAGCCGGGCTGGCCGGATGAGGCCCGGGGACCTAGCACCACCTCTGCCGGCCGGAGGAGCTGGGCCGGAGAAGGAGGCCACAATGGGCCCCTTTCTCCCCTAGTTCATTGAGACAGTTCAGTTGAGAATATTTAAACAGTTGTACATTCACAGATTGCAGCGAGGGGCGAGGAGACCTAAGGAGGGAGCCGGGGATCAATGCATAATCAGATAACTGCCCGCTCCCCAGGCTTTAAGCGAAGATCAGCCACTCAGACCTCTAATTCCTCCTGCTAATTAAGCAGCCTGTTAATTGCTCTCGGGGCTTGTAATGCCCGTCATTATGCCTATAACAGCCCGCTGACAGCAATGGGCCTGAGGCTCGGGGCCCACAAAGGAGCCCAGCCTTTAATGAGTCGCCGGAGCTGGGACCCCGCACCATGGGCCGCGCCTCCCCTGGGTGCCTTTGCTCCCCCGAGGGGCCCGGCACGGAGGGGTCAGCGCCCCTCACGCCGACCAGACGGAGCACAATGCTGGGACTCGCCAGGATGGATAGCAAAGGAGAGGCGCCCGGAGCCCTGGCTCTTTCTTCCCTTGAGAACCTTGCCTGCTCCAGGGACCCGCATGACGGCTCCCCCAAAATTCACAGCTCCCTGAAATCTTCTCGAGCACCAGCCGGGTCAGTGTGAGGCCGCATTTCCTGAGTGCACGTCCTGCTGTGCCGGTCACGCTGCCCTTCGGAGCCTCCGGGCAGCAGCTGAGCGGCCTGGAACAAGTGGCCTCACCTCTGGGGCCTCAGTTTCCCCTGTGTGACCTGGTGCTGATGGTGCTGGCCTCAGGGGGTCACAGGAGACCTGGGGGGCTGAACAGATCCCAGCCAGATATAACACAGAGGTGGCCCACCCCCTCCTTCCACCCTCGTCAGTGGGCACCGAACCCAGCCTCCGGGTTAGCTCTGGGGGGCTTTCAGGCCCAGAGCCCCAGGCCTGGGCTATGCAGTAAGAGCCCAGACCTGGCCTGAGAGATTCCAGGCCCCCGAAGTCTGCTGGCAAAGGGAGGATGGGCCTTCCCGAGGAGGTACATTGCCGGGAGGCTCCCATCACAAGCCCTGTTGCCTTTGGCCACTGAGGCCCCTGAGCAAGGATGAAATGTCAGGGCCATTAGGCACAGAGAAACTCGGCAGGGCTGTGTTTGCTTTGGGTCTGCTGAGTGGGGTTTCTCTAGAGACCCACAAAGAGCCACAGAGAACACCAAGGGCCCAAGGGACTGGGGGAGGTGAAACGGGCAACTCTGAGCACAGGGGGGGGGAGGCTGGGGTAGGGATGCAGGGGTTGGGGTGCAGGGGCTGGGGTGCAGGGGTGGGGATGCAGGGGCTGGGGTGCAGGGGTGGGGATGCAGGGGCTGGGGTGCAGGGGTGGGGATGCAGGGGCTGGGGTGCAGGGGTGGGGATGCAGGGGCTGGGGTGCAGGGGTGGGGATGCAGGGGCTGGGGTGCAGGGGTGGGGATGCAGGGGCTGGGGTGCAGGGGTGGGGATGCAGGGGCTGGGGTGCAGGGGTGGGGATGCAGGGGCTGGGGTGCAGGGGTGGGGATGCAGGGGCTGGGGTGCAGGGGTGGGGATGCAGGGGCTGGGGTGCAGGGGTGGGGATGCAGGGGCTGGGGTGCAGGGGTGGGGATGCAGGGGCTGGGGTGCAGGGGTGGGGATGCAGGGGCTGGGGTGCAGGGGTGGGGATGCAGGGGCTGGGGTGCAGGGGTGGGGATGCAGGGGCTGGGGTGCAGGGGTGGGGATGCAGGGGCTGGGGTGCAGGGGTGGGGATGCAGGGGCTGGGGTGCAGGGGTGGGGATGCAGGGGCTGGGGTGCAGGGGTGGGGATGCAGGGGGGAGGCTGGGGTAGGGATGCAGGGGTTGGGGTGCAGGGGAGGGGAGGCAGGGGTGGGGCTGCAGGCGTGGGGTTGCAGGGGTGGGGATGCTGGCCTGCGTGTGGGCGTGGCACTGCCTCCTTCCAGGGCTCCTTCCTTCCTTGCAGGTCTGCCCGGGGAAGGGGCTGCAGACCCCTGGGCCAGGCACAAGAGCCAGCATGGGTTAGACGTCACCATCTTGCCAATGTCCTCCCGAGGTCTAGAGGGCCACTGCGGTGCCAGGAAGCCAAGCAGGGGCCCAAGCCCTCACTCCTCCTTCCCCGCCCGGGGGCCAGGCAGGATGGCCCAGTGGCATAGCAGCCAGGCGGGGCCTGCTGGTACAGCCAGGGAGGTCAGCCTTGGCCCAAGGGCCCTGCTGTGGCCTCTGCCTCTGTCCTGCCTGGTCCACTGCCTGCTACTGGACAGTGGTCACTTTAGAGGTCACTCGTGAAGATGGCCCCTGGCGAAGGTCACCACTGGCCCAGCAAGGCCAACAGCAACGCAGAGAAGCTGCAGGGGCTCAGAAGACACCGGGCTTCCTGCCAGGGCCGCTGCACCAGCTCCACGGGGGCGCTGGGGTCTCACACCTGATGCGGGGAGGCCACTCCCAGCCTGGGCACCAACGGCAGAGACAAAGTCCTGCCGGAAGCCTGTGGAGGCAGAGCCGTGCCCGCCCGTGGGGTGGGGGCTCCTTGGCCATGACCGTGGCTAGGACTCTGGCTGTGAGCGTTTCACGGGCGCTGCCTCGTTCAGCCTGATGAGGACAAGAGTTCTTTTCTCTCCCCCAAATGAGGAGGGGCGGAGTGACTTAATCCACATCTAACCACCCCCTTCTCCCCGATCCCAACTGAACTGACTGGACCCGTGGCCCCCAGGGAGCGCACGGCAGGGCCTGGACTGGCTGCCCCCCGGTTCTAGCCGCATCCACGTCACCTAGGAGCCGGACGCTGCTCTCCGAAGGGAAAGGCAGTAAAGAGGAGGGTGGGAGTTCAAGTCACAGCATGGCGCCTCCTCCAGGAAGACCCCGTGGGCTCCAGGCACTCTCCCCCCGCATCTGGGGAAAGTGTTTTACCTCGGCCTCCTCCCTCGCTTGGGGGTGTACAGACTTGACAGGGGCCTCGAGACACACTGCCCTTAGCTCCCCCATCAACGACGGTCTCCTACAACCGTCTCGCCAGCTCTCCCGGGCTCCCCTGCAGGTGTAGGCAGACAGGCTCCCAGACACGGCCAGGTGACATTGCGCAGCCCCTGGTCTCATGTGGGAGGGGGGGTGCCCGGCGCCTGAGATAGGGTTCCGAGCTGCTTCACGGTAAGCGATTCAGGGCTGGGAATCTCAGAGTGGGAGGCAGCCAAGACGGGGATCCCCTGACTGTGTCCAGCTATGGCCACAGCCGACACACAAAACCTGAGTGCACCCTCCTCCATGTCTCGGCCGTGGCACCAAAGACGGCAAGTGGCCCGGAGGGACGGATGGCTCCTTCGTGCGGTCCCCTGCCAGAGCTCCCGGCCCACCCTGCACCCTCCTGGGCCTCGGACTCCCCTCGCCCCTCCTTCCAGAGGGCCCTCCCTGGCTCGGCGTCTGGGCCACTGGGAGGCTGGGAGCCTGGTTTGAATTTGCGTGGCCGGGGCTGGTTCTCATTGCCGGCAGCCGCCTTCCCAGAGCCCCTACAGGAAGATTCAACCTGTTCAAAGTAGAAATAAAATAAAATACAGCGGCATCTCTCCACCCCTTATTAAATTAAAAATTCTGGCCAGTAAGGGAAACCCCTAAATTTGATTTCCTTTCCCGGACTGTTTTTGGTGGCGGGGGTCAGAGTCTGGAAGAAGGCAGGACTGTGGTATTTGTTGGCTTGAGACGGTTCATTTTTTTCACTCATATAACGATCCTTTCTTTCCCCGGCCTGCACGTGAGTCATGTTCACTCTGCCCAAACCCGTCACTCCTCCACGAGGTGCTCGGCACTGCCAAGGAGTCCTGGGCCGGGCCGGCCCCTCCGAGGGGCAGTCGAGGCTTCTCGAAGGTGTAGGAGAGACGACTCCTCCGACCAGACACCTGACCCTCCCGAAAAAACCTGCAGACACTGGATCTTCCCGGATCAGTGCCTTTGGGGGTTCACTCACCGCCAACACATTTGACCGCCTGGGGGAGGACGGACGTGAGGCTGTGCGATCAGACAAAGGGGATGATTTGCAAAGAGAGCTTCGGGGCCAAGGTATCGGGAGTCGATTAGAAATAGTCAGATTGCCTGTTTTACTTTTTCCCACATTGGACGGAGAGGTGGGTGGGCACGGTGGGCAGGGGGTAGTCCTGACTGTGCTGCCACCCTCCTGGCCGCCGTGGGGCCCCTGACCTCCTTGGCATGTGCAGGGAAGGGGCCCGCGGTGAGCAGGGCTCCCCTAATAGAATCCATATTCTGCCGGGTGCGCGTTTAATATAAAAGATCTGGCGATACCCACCGTCCGCCCTGCTCTGGTCCCACTGAAAGGCCTTTGTTCGGGGAGATTAGAGAGGGATTTGCTTTCATTTTTCACGATGTTTCACTCACTACATCACCGAGGTTATTGACGTGGCTGCAGCCCCTCCTCCCCTCACAGCCCGCCCAGTCCTCGCATTCCTGGGGTCTCCAGAGCCTTGGGGACAGGGTCCTGGCTGAAGGGACGCCTTCCCTGGGCCGGCTGTGTCCGGCCAGGCTGCAGGCGGCTGTCTAGGCCAGGCCACCGTCCCCACGAGGCTGCCTGGCTGCCCTCGGTCCTGCCCCGTGTCCCTAACCAGGCCCGTCCTCCCCTCCCGTCCAGACTCACATCTGTTTCTCTGCATGCCCTGGCCATTCTTCACTGCCACCCTTTGTCCCCCACTCCCGGGTCCCGGCCGGGACCTGGGACACACTCGGGCCGAGCATCAGGGCCTGAGGGCTGGCGGCCGCACGATTCCCGCAGGTCTCGACAGAAACGGTTTTGTTCCGGTTGGGGGCCTCTGCGCTACGGCTTGATCTTACTGTGTTTTGTTTTAATTAAGAGCTGATCTTTTTCTGAGCCCATTCCTGAAAATAGCTCCATGTTGCTTTCCTCCAGGACATAAGGCTTTTAAAACAAAAGTCTTTCTTAAAAAACAAATAATGCTGTCCCCCCACCGCTCCCAGGCTCATCTTCACGGACAGATGCTAGCGCCGGAGCTACTGTAGCCCCCCGGCCCTGCTGGGAGGGTGGGCTCCTGGGGCCCAGGCCAGCTGAATCCAGCACGTGGAGGCCCGAGGCCGCCCTATGGCCGGCGGGCTTCACGGGGAGGCCGGGCCCCGGGCCCTCCACTGCCCTCTGCCCACAGCCACCACCCCCTCCCCCAGCCCGGCCTCCAGAGCCCGGGCACTAATTGGAACATTTCCCTGCACAACAGAAAGAAAGAGGAGAAAACACCCACTTATGTTGTCCCAACATGAGATTCTGACATGTTAACAAGTTTATTATATCCTGTTTCTAATCTAAACACAGAACGAGTTCTCTCTGCAGAAGTGGGAAGTCGGCCCTAACGGTCTCTGGGGCCGCAGCCTCCCTTTGCTCCTGGCCCGGGCTCGGCCCGCTGCCCAGGGTCCCCTGCTCTGCCCGCCGGGGTCACTCCCACGGGGCCCTCTGCTCCTGGACAGCCCCCAGCACCTACCCAGGCTCTTCCCACTGAAGGCTTCAGAGGCCCCAGCCCACCCTGTCCTCCCTGGGGTCTGCAGGGCTCGAGGAGAAGGGGCTGGCAGTCAGAGGTCTGAGCTTCACTCCGGCCGTCCGGGTGGTGATGACCCTTTGAGGTCACTCACTAGAAGTAAAGGACAGCATGCACCAGGGGTGATCTCGGTGAGGAACGAAGCCCCCGGCTGCCCCTCGGCTCCCTCCATCCCATCCTCCGGCCACACCCTGGGCAGGGTGGGTGCCCTTTACGCCTGCGGAATTTCACACCGCTCCTCAGCTTTCTTTATGTTTTGTCCATCTCCTGGCAGCTGGGGCGGACAAGGAAAACAGCTCCCTGAATGCAGCCCAAGCGCGTCAGACGCATCCCCGAACCTTCCAGCGCCCGGGGAGGGGTGGCCGCCAGACTGTGAGTGGCGGCAGGGTGGGGGGGGACACTTGATATTTGTGGAACAACATGATATGGGACCAGTGAGGAGACATCCTACAGATTTAATCCATCCCCTTAATTACTTGGATTTCAAGCTGCGAACTGATAAGAGCCCGGCGGCAGGGGCTGGCCCATCATCTTCCCACAGAGGCTCAGAGAAGCACCTGTGGACCCAAGCCAAGGATGGGCAACGGACGGCTTCAGCCACCGCCCCCCGTCCAAGCATGGGGCCCCACATGCAAGAGGGGCCGCGCCCCAGGTCCCCCAGCCCTCGGGGAGAGACTACCAGCACCCGCTGTCTGGTGGGGCTCAGATTCCAGGGCAAACAGGCAGAGCTGCCGGCCAGGAAGGGGGGCTCCCCGTTCCCCTCCCCAGAGACCGGACAGCAGCCGAGACCACCAGGCAGGGCAGGGGTCCTTCCTTCCTGCAGCTCTGGGGGCTGCAGGGAGCGGGGTGCACCCCTCCCCCAGCCTTCGCCCTCCCCCACGGCCTGCAGATGGGCCTGTCAGCTGCTAAGTAAGAGACAATCCAGCGTGACCAGAGGGCAGGCCTTTCTCAGCTTCTGGAACAATTTTCAAACACTTAACTCCATGGCTTACATTAAGAAAAAGGATCAGTCATCAAAATCTCATTGTGCAGGCACGAAAACCTGGCGCCCCCTCCGTCCCCCATGTTCCCCAGCCCCGGTCCTCGGGTTCCTGCCAGCCCGGCTGCGCTGCCCCAGAACCCCGGCCCCAGCACGCTGCCCAGCCCAGCCCCCTGCGGGGCTGCAGAAAGGACGCTGAGCAGGGGGGCCTCTAGGGAACGTGCTGCCACAGTCACGGCCTCCCTGCCGAGGCCTCGGGCCCACTGAGGCCGCACCTCGTCCCACTTCCCCCAGCCCTGCCCAGACCAGCGGGGAGGCGGGGGCCGGACCCAGAGCCCCCCTCACCACGTGCTTTCAGAGAAATGACTTTCCAAGCCAGGGTCCGGAGGAAGGTAATTAACCAGACCCCAGAGGGCTGAGCCTGCAGTCGGGTCACCTGCCTGGCTACACAAAGAACCACCACCGGGCCATGCCGGGCTGGCCACGGCACTCCACGTGCACCAAGAGGCGGGGGCGGCTTGTTCTCCTCCACCTGCACCTCGAAAGGAAGCCCGCTGGGGTGAGAGGGGCGGCTGGCTGCTGAGGAAGGGCGAGCAGGGCTCAGCCGGGCAGGGCCGGCCACGCGAGCCCCCGGACCATGGGCACCCAGGTGGAGTCACGAGGCCAGCATGTTTGGCTACAAAGGCCCTCGACTGAGAGAGGCGCTGAAAGCGGGGTGGAGGCGGCCCCAGGGCGGCCCCAGGGGTGTCCCGGCCACGCCGCTCCCACCCCCCTAGGCCAGCCAAGCCGGTGGTCGAGGCCCTGCCTCGCCTGCCTCGCAATCAAGCAATCCTGAGAGCTGAGATCGCGCAGACGCAGTGTCTCCCTCCAGAGACCCGGGCAGCTCTTCAGTGCTTTCTGTGATGGGAGTCCCCAGTGCCACCCGGCCACAGAGGCACTGCCCGTGGCCGCCTGTCCACAGGCCTACACACGCACGCCAAAGCACGTGCGTGCACAGATGCTCACACGTGCGCACTCACACATGTGCACACACATGTGCTCTCACATGCGCACACGTATGTGTGTGCCCCCAGCAGAGCCCCCGCGTGTGGGCCTGGTGCTCACGTCCCTTGGTGGCCCCCTCCCCACTTGAAGCCTCCTGCCCAGTGGCTGAGATCACGGCAGCCCTGCGGTCCCCAGGACAGTTTGCTGCCCATCCATGAACGCCATCCTGACACAGGCCAGAAAGCCACGCGGAAAGGCTCCCGTCTCTGAGCGCGGCCGGAAGTCTCCTTCCCCAGGAGCGTGGAGGAGTGGGAGGCCCGGGTGCCACAACCCAGGCCCTCCTGTAGGTCAAAGGAAAACACAGGAGTCTGCTTACAGCTCCGGGAAGAGCAGCGAGTGCTGGGTTTATGGCCCCATTGAAGAGTCAGGGCAAGGGAAGCTCAGACGCCTACAAGGACCACCTGGTCTGTGGTTCCAGCTCCCGCCGTCAGCATGAGGCCAGCCGTGCCCAGGCCCAAACACGCACGTGCCCTGGTCCTCTGGGCCAAGCCGTCCCCCGGCCCTGCACCCCACGCTGGAGATGGCCGAGCAGAGGCCAGAGAAAGACCCAGGCCTCTCCGTGAATCACTGGCTGGAAAACAGAAGACAGTAGAACGGGCCTGCATGGCAGCCGGGGGCAAGTTGGCTCTGAGCTCCCCACGCCCGCCTGGGCCCCAAGCCTCCCCCGACCGGCAGCTCTCCCTCGCTGCCCGGGGGCCGGTGATGCTGGGGCAGGATGGCAGCTGGCTCCGCGGCAGACCCCGGTCGGCTCCCAGCGGCCCTGCCTGGGCCCTTGAACCCCTGGATCCAATCGGCCCCAGCCCTACAGGGTCTAATGCGACTTCCTCCTCCTAAAGAGGCCACGGCCGTGACCCCAGGAACACGGGGCTGACCCTCCGGGCCCCTGCTGCCATTAGTATTTAAAATGGCCTTAAACCTGGCCCGTCTGGGGCAGCCCTCACAGAGCTGGGTGTGGAGAAGGAAAGCCCAGGAACGAATCATTCCAAGAGGACGTGAGCTGGCAAAGCCGTGGCTAAAATAACTAAGAGTGAAAACCTTGGTGGGGGGGGCGGTGGTGGGGTCTACCCCACAGAGGACTGTGCTCCCCCGATAGGAGACCCCGGCCAGTGTGCGGTTCTGGGGGAGCCTGTCACCCCACCCCCGCAAGCGACTGCGGGATGGGCTTCCTCGTCCATCTGGCGTTACAAACTCGCTCATCCCACACTCAGGACGGGTGCCGGCCCAGAATTCCTGGTGGACCCCAGGTGTGAGTGGTGTCGAGACTGCGGTTGTTGCCTGGGCTGTGGCCAAGTGAACGGCACTTTGCTGGGCTCCATTACACACACATCCACGTCCATGTGTTTCTTCTGAAGGGTCTGGTGCTGAGTTGTGTGACAGCCAATAGAAGCCACGGTGACCTTTCCCTCCTGTTAGGGGTGGCCCTCAGGGTCGAAGCCCTAAGCCGAGTCACCTGCCGGGGTGTGATCCACGGGCAGAGTCAGCCTGGGACCCAGGTATGCTAGACAACCAGACCAGTGGGAAGCTGCTCTGACCTGCCTCTTGCCCTGCCCCAGGTCAGTCCCCTGGCGGGGAGACCCCCGTCATACCTGGCCTCGGCTTGGGACGCCCTGGGGTCGATGGGCCCACGTGGTGTCTGTAATCAGAGCCAGGGCTGGGGGCCTCCTGGGGCAGCCTCTATCCCAGGCAGGGAGAAAGAGAGGCCTGACAGGGCCTGGCCAGGAAAAACAAGGGTCCACATCCCAGAGTGACCAAGCCCAGACCAGGGCTGCTGCCTGGGAGTGAGGTCAGTGGCACCCAGGACAAGCTGCCATCTTGGGGGTGAAGAGACCAGGGAAACAGACCAAGCATCCCTCCCCGGTCCCCCTGGCACCTCCCCCACTGCACTGCTCACACGCACTTCTGTCCTTGGCTTTGATTTTGGTTTTGTACACAGTAAGTACTCAACACAGGTGGAGTGAACACCCCAGGGAATGGACACAGTGAGTGAGCCTCTCTTGGGTGACCTTCTAGCAGGCAAGGGCGCCTAGGGGCCCGGGACCAGGCCTTCTACGGCTCCCGAGGTGGACTTGGCCCGGCGTCCTCCGGGTGGTGGCCCTGGCCACACACCTGCCTGAAGTTTGCACCTGATGTGGAACACAGCCTCCTGGGGAGCCACTGGGCAGGGAGGGGCTGCCACAGAGCCCCCCAGGAGGGCAGCCTGAACAGTGGCTCCCAGTACTGGACACAAGGTAGGAAGGCCACACCGCCCAGTCCCCGGGGAGACCAGAGAAGAGACAGGTGGAGCTTTGGGAAGCCCCGATAGGGGAATGGGCATCAGTGGCCTGGGTGCCCCTCCAGCGCGCTCCCCCGCGGCTGGACCCTCGGGCACCCCCTCACCCCGACATGGACTTGCGGCGCTGCCGCCCTCGCCCCTTTGTCCTCGGGAGCACGCCTCACGTGGCCTGCCTGATGGAGTATTGATCCCTCAGAGTGCAGAGTCCGGCATGCCATTAGTCCAATCTGCTCTCAAGCTGACACAATCCCATCATTTGTCATCTGCCCTGTCCTGCTGGGTTTGTTCAGGAGCTGGGGGTATTTGCTTTATCTGCCACTTTGCAAGCCTCCCCCCACTCCTTCCCTGACGGGCGTTTACGGGGCCACCACACTCTCACAGCCCCCCACCCTCCCCGCGGGGAGAGTTGTCTAGGGCGCCCCCCCGCCCCTCACGTGAGGGTCCCATTAGCACGGACCCATTTGGCCCCATCATTCCACAGCAGGCGTCTCCCAGTGACTCAACGAAACGAGTCCCACCATCCTTTTCAACCACCATGGCAATGGCGAGCACAGAGAGGTGCTGCTCTTGGCTCAGGGTCACACAGCAAGAAAGGGCTCAGTTGGAGTTGAGAGCCGAAGTCCTCAGGCTCCAAAGGCTGCATGTGAGGCACTGGGGGTGCCGCCACCCACCAAGCACGGACTGGTGGATGGCTGGGCAGGGGTGTGACCAGAGGAGAGAGAGGCCGGGACCCGCTGTGCAGAAGGGACTCCTCCTCTAACCAAGGGTCCGAGCCGTCCGGCCGGCATCTCAGGGTCTGCAGGAGCCTTCTCTCTCCTCCCCCACCACCGACTTCTGGGCTCTTTCTCTTGTCCCCCGAGGCCGTCCTGGTGGCTGGTTTGGAGGCAGGAGTGATGCCTGGTTGGCGGGGCTCAGGGGACAGATGCTGAACGGGGACAACAGTGCAGGTGTACTCGCGGCCCAAGAGCCCAGCAGCAGGGCAGCCAGCTTTCCCTGTGTGTGACTGTGTGCGTGCAAGTGTGTGAGTGTACGGGGTGTGTGAGTGTGTGCACATGTGTGTGCACGAGTGTGTAAACGTGTGCTTGTGTGTGCTCACGAGTGGGGGTAAGCGCTGCTGTCTTCAGATGACACTGACACTCTGACATTTCAAAGGAACATCTAAAAGCCAATCTACATTTTAAAAACCTGGCAAATTTGTGGCTCAAATTCCTCCACACATTACTTGGTATTTAAAAACAAAATCAAACAAAACGTTGGCAAGCGGAGGAGACTACTCCAGTGCTTTTCCCCGCGCATCCCGAGTGTTTAAAATAAAAGAAGGAGAAATAGGAAATATTCTCAAGTCAAACTCTAACTCTTTACATCCCGGGCCCCTGAGCCCAGAGACTGCTGAGGGTCCAGCGCTGACCCCTCCCCACCCAGACCCCGGCACCTGCAGTGCAGGGAGGTGCTGGGGGGTGTCGGCACCTTGGGGGCATGCAGTGGGTAGGGGCCGGGGATACCCCTCAATGACCACGATGCCTCGGACAAGGGATCTTCCCGAACAAAGTGCCCACGGGGTGAGAAGCCCTGCTTCAAAGCTGCCCCGCCCGCCCCCGCTGCCCCCCCTTCACACCCTGCCTCCCTGCCTTGTTCCTAAATCCTCTGCACCAACCCACCTCCCTCCTTCCGTCCCTCCTTCCCACACCTTTACTGAGCACCTACTGCGTGTGGGAGCTGAGTCTCTCTGGGGCGTTGAGCCCCCATCACAGCATCTCTTTTCCTCTCAACCTTCCTCCCCACCGTCCCCTGGGCCCCCCTGGCCTCCCTCCTCCGGCCACGGCAACACCACGGAAGGCAGAGCTTGGGGTGGGGGTGTGCGGGTGGAATGTTCTCGGCCCTCTGCAGAATCCAGACACCCAGACCTTCTCCAGGGGGGCCTCGGGTGGGAATGGGTACAGCTGTCCAGACAGACCCCAGGGAGCGGCTCTGAGTCAGTTCTCGGGCAGGCTCGGGTGCCGGGCGACCAGGGCTGGTGCTGTCCGGGCTGCAGAGGGCCCGCCTGGAAGTGGGGGACAGCGTCCCGATCTTCTTAACGGTTTGCCGAGCCTGGAGTGAGTGGCGGGCCCTGGGCTGTGCCCTTTGCACACCTGACCTCAAGTCCCCAGGGTCCCTTCCCACCAGGACACCCCGCTGGCTTGCCCCATCGACCCAGAGGGAGTCGCCCTGTCCTTCACCTCCCTGAATGGCTCCAATTAGGGGCATTGCAGACTCAGATAGATTCGTCAATAAGGTGTGACTTCCCCCCTAGTCACTGGTGCCCGGGCCCAGAGCAGCTGCCCGGCTGCCAGGGAGGGGACCATGGGGGGCGCAGCGTGGACAGTCATCGCCGGGCCCCTGGGCGTGGGGTTCGAGCCGCCAGTCGCTGAAGTCATCAGTAGCAAAAATAAACACCCGGGCGAGAGGGGCCGGGCCCATAGAAGCAGGCGGTGCGGCTCCGGAGCGCCGAGTGTTTACGAGCCCGCTGCCTCCCCGCCCCGTCCGCACGCGGGGCTCCGGTTTCATTTTATTTGGGGAAAACTTCTGCAGTAAAACCGTGTTCATGACTAAAGAAAAGCGGAACGTGGAGGCCGGGCACCGCGGCCGGCCTGATGCTCAGCGCTGCGTCTCCTCCGAGCGGGAACTCAAAGACAAAGGCGGCTCTTCTCTCCGTTCCCAGTGCCCTTTGTCGCCAGAGGAGAAACGCTGGCTTCCTCAAGGTCTGTTTGATCCTTTCAAGCGATGCCCCGGATCCTACTTTGCCTTTACCTAAGACCCTTTTGGTATTTCCTTCCGATCCCCCCAAAAATAAAGGAAAAAAAAAAAAAAGAAATGACAAGGAAATCAAGGACCTTCCCGAGCTGGTAAGCGCGGATGGGGCCAGAGTCTTATGAAAGTCTTTTCTATTTACTTCCCACCTAGATAAGATCTTAATCACAGCCCCCAAATTATCGGCGCTGACATTTGTCGAGGCCGGGCCGCTCCCGCCCGCGCCGGCCATCAGCCTTTCTTCCTGCCCCCCTTTCAATGCGAGTTAATTTCGAGAACATGATTTATCTTGCTGGGCGAGCAGCGCCGAGGCGGCCCACCTCGACAAAGGGCGGGCTGGGGAGTGAATTGCAGCCGAGCTGTCCGGTGATTGGGTTCCGTGGGGAAGGAGAATAGGCAGCAGTATGTTGCCTGATGTGATGCTGGGCCTTTTCAGCCCGCAAAGAAGAAAAGATTAGGCTTCTGACGGCGGGGCTGACAGGCGAGCTCGGGGCAGCAGACAAAAGGCCGGTACCTGAAAGCCGGACCAAGCCGTCCCCCAAGGGGGGGCGTGCGCCCCAGCCCGCCTCCTCTGCATGTGCTCAGGCGGCCTCAGCGCCCTCCACTGACCGCTCCCCACCTCGCTCTTGCCCTCTCTCCCTTCTCCCTCCACCCCCTCCTCCCTCTCCCCCTCCCCTTCATCCCTCCTCCACTTACCGGACAAGAATCCCACCTCTGTGTGCATATTCCTCCCCGTCAGCACCCCCTCCAGAGGGACAATCTTGTCCATCGTGTCCCCACCCCAGCCCCCAGCTCAGGGAACACAGAGGCCTGTGCAGACCGGCCCCCATGGTCCGCCTGTCCCCCGGGGATCTGGCAGGGCAGGCTTCGAGCGCGGGCACAGGGTGCAGGGTTCCAGCTGTGCCCAGGGTTGGGGTTTGACGCTGGCTCAGGTGGCTGCCCTCGGGATGCCCAGGACCCTCCAGGGCACAGCCAGCATGGGGTCCTCCACCCCTGCCCAAGGCCTCCCTGGCCCGCACACTTGAAGCAGACCCGCTGGCCTGGGGCTATGTCCTGACCAGCGCCCCGCCACCATCCTGCCCAGACACCATCAATCTCTGGCCTCTCCTGATTTTGACATATTTCCCCCGGGAGCCGCAGGGGGGCAAGGACTGGGCCAACGTTCTTGTCCACTGACCAGCCCGTGTGCTGACTCCCAGCCTGTGTCCACTCTCATGACCCGCACCCCACCCCCCACCGCCCCACCACCGAGTCCTTCTCTGGAGGTGACGGTGCTTGGACCTGCTTCCTTGGAGCTCTCGCTCCCAGTTAAAGGTGCTAAGCCTGCCATGTCCTGAAACTTCCCTCCAGGACCACAGGAATCCCACAACTCAGACACAGCACGCTAGGGGAAGGAAAATTCACACCAAGCCAACCGTGACTTCCTGACAAAAATAAACCATCTCTTTGGATGTCAATTTGCAGAACTGTGAGAAAAGGCCTACTTTAGATCCACCGTGGTCACTGAAATACGCTAATTTGAATATTAGGGAGACAGAAGAGCCTTGGGTGGGACAAGCAGAGGAACTCTGGACAGGGGGCTCCAAGGCCCACCAGTTTCCGTCAGCACAGCCCTAGGCTGCCCGGAAGAGGTGTTGAGGTGGGTGGAGCCCGGGACCTCGAGGAGGCCCCAGGACCCAGCACAAAATCATCCTCTAAGAGGACAATGTTGTCCCTTCCCCATCCCAAGGGACCAGCCCAAGTGTTCACGGGGAAGCCAGGCCCAGGAAGGCAGCAGGCTCCTTACGCCCAGCAGAAACCTGGGGGTGGGGGGGATGCCTCGCTTGCTGGCTCCAGGCCAGACAGAGGGTGGGTCCCAGCATCATGAAATCTTTGCCTCGTGTCAGACAGACCAAGTTCACGGCCGGACCGGGCATGGGCCCCGTGCCCGAGGGCCGGTCAGCCACACCCTCCCCCAGCTGCTTCTTGCCCTTCATGGGCGGGGGTGGGGGTGACGATGAGTGAAGGAAACACTGCCCGAAGCCCCCCCGCAGACCCAGCACTGGCCTGCACGGCTGCTGTGCGGGCGATGCTGTGCTCCTCCTTATGTCAAGTGCGGGGGTGAAGGCCGCAGTCTCAGGCGGCCACCTGGAAATGGTGAGCCTGGGACTGCGCTGCATCTGGGGGGACGATGCCACCGCCCCGGGACGGAACCCCCCAAAGCTCTCATCACAGACGCCATGTGGATGGTGTTTGGGGACATTTGGCTTTGGAGACCCTGACTGCAGGACCTCAGATGGGGCTAGAGATCCTCCCTCCCCACCCCCTCCCCCAGGGTGAATGCCATGCTGGTCATTGATGACCCTGGTTTTCTGCCCTGATGTGAAGCCGTTCCCCAATCGCTGCTCAATTAATCCTTGGCGGAGGCCCCTGGTCTAATGGCTTGCGATGCGTCACTTGGCCCCCGGGAGCGTTAAGTATGAGACAGTTATTAAAAGACGGTTGACTTCTGGGAGCTCTGTGGAGTGAAATCATTTTAGCATCTGTTTAGAGAGCCACGCTGGGCGCTGGCACCAAGCAGGCATGAAATCACGGCCCCGAGTCCCTGGGGTTACAGGGGTGTGGCTGCTTCCGGCGGTGCCATCCCTTGGCTAAGAGTAAAACAACAGTAGTAATGATAACGCATGCGAGTTCATATCCACAGCATTCAGTCTCACCCGAGAAGCTGGCCGCTCACCCACCTGCAAACACTGATGAACTCAGTAAGTACCCACGGTCCCGCAACAAGGAGGACCTGAGACATCCGGAGAGAGGGCGAAAGCCCTGGCCTTTCTAGGGTAGCGCACACCTGTACCTTCAATATATGTGACTTTATTTTACCCCATTTAAAAATGTTCCGACACCTTTTGGAACAACCCATGGTGATCCTAGAGTGATGAGGCGTTGCTGCCCCTGATTTCCTGTTCCAGTGTCCCCTCTCCTGAGGTTCAAGAAGACAGCCATCCTCCTGGGCCCGGCCCCCAGCCTCCTGGCAGCTCAGTCTGGCCTGGAGCGGCTGCCCTGGGGACCCCATGGCTTCTAGATCTGTGAGTGCCGAGTGAGGCTGTGCAGACCACTCTGGGCCTCACAACCTCTCTGTGCCTTGCCGCCCTCTAGCTGCCCTCTCAGGGTGGACCTCGGTGCCTGGCGCCGTGTCCACTCGCATCCACGTGCCTGTGACTAGTTTACGATGGTTACTGTGGCAGTTCCATCGGGCCCTGAGCATCGGCCGCCACAGGGGCCAGCTGACCCATGGGAAGGGAGAGGAGATCCAGAAACCGACCCTCGGTTTGGTCTGTGACCCTGCAGGTGACCTGGTGACAGCTCAGATCACAGTCTAACACTGCCACTCTACCAACTGCTCAGATAGTGGCTACCCACGTGGAGCATAAAATAAAGTTAGGTCCTGACCTCACACCATGTACACGACCCCCGGTAGAAGGATTGAGGGATTTAAATACAGAAAGCAAAACTTCAACACTTCAAGAAGGAAGTGGGAGAGGATCTGACCTGGGGAGAGGGAAGGAATTGTTAACTGAGACACAAATGCACCGAGGACAAAAGACAACACTGATGGCTCAGGGTTCCCCACGCTCCCTCCCTGCATCCAACAAACCCTGCCTCCCTGCATGAGGTGGGCATGCTCCCGAGCAGTGCAATCAGTGTGTCCGAGCAGGAAAGAGCTTGGCAGGACCAAGACCGCCTTACAAAGGCAACCTCGGTAGTGCAGGTGCCTCCGTGGCTTTCCTGCACGACCCCGCCCCACCGCTACCCCTGAATGCAGGAGCCACACGCACGCACTTACGACCTCGCGGGAAAGCCCAGCCCCAGGCTGGCCACACGGCTGCGTGGCCATGGCGGGCTGGCGCTCGGCCAAGCCCAGGGGCAGAGGGTGAGCAGAGACCTTCTGGGGGCTGTCCTTGGGGAAGCGCGTGGGCTTTGGCCAGCAGAGCTCCTAGGGATCATGTGTATCTCTAACAAGGGAAGGTGGTTCTAAGGTGTTAGTCCAGCGGGGAGGACAATAGGGGCTGAAAATCCACCTGGGCCGCTTTCCATAATTATCGTGATACCCTACCAGGGTTGGCCACAAGCACAGCCCGTCGGGGGATATGGGCTGAGACCAGAGGAGCGAGCCCAGCAGGTACCTTGAGCCCGCTGGTGTTAAGGAGATCTGCAGGCTCCCTGTTGAGCATTAAACGATATATACTTAAAGGATTGCTCTATTTACATTAGAATTAGTCCAGCAGACTGACACCAAGGAATTGCTGGCTTCCAAATCCCAAGGCCGGTAATCCCCACGTAAGCCTCCCCGTCTAAACCACCTGGGCCCAGAATCCCGAGTCAGCAGCTCCCCAGGGCTGGCCGCCGGCTCCCAGTCTTTGCCTCTGCCCCCCAACCCCGGGCCAGGCTGGGGTAAAAGCCAGTCTGCAATCCACCAGATTGTCCCCCCCAAGACCAGCAGAGCGGGGACCCTCCCGGCGGTGGGTTTCAAGAGCCCCACAGGGTGACCCTCTCCCTCGATGCCAAGCGGCTGTGCTCTCGAGCACATGGCACCTTTTCGGCTATGCTCCCCACAGCCCTGCTTCCTCGGCCCCAGGCCCCTGAAGCCAGAGCAGCAGGGTCCCTCGACGCCCATGGGGCTCCTACTGTCTCCGGCCCGACGAGGTCCGGGCTGCCCACTCCAGGCCACAATGCCAGGCTTGACCCCAGGCCACCTGACCCAGGGCCTGCCCCCCCACCCCCCGACCACTGAGCAATCCTGCCCCTCTGACCAGGGCAGGGACTTCCCACTCTGCTTCCCATCAGCTGGGCTGGCAGGGCTCTGCCGGCCCCCAGAACAAGCTGTCAGGGGGCTGTGCCTGCCCAGCCAGCCACATCAGACCTACAGACCCAGCTTGTGTGGCCCACTGGTGCCGGGTCAGCGATGGCTCTGCCTCCCACGCTGACCCAAAGGCAGGGGCCGGACCTGCCCCTCGGTGTGGCCCCGCAGGCCGGGCAGGTCAGGACAGAAACCTGGGGGTGTCCTCCCTGCCCACAGCCCACACGCAGCCCTTCAGCAGCTCCTATAGTACCAGCCCCGACCTTGCCCGCCCCCGCCCCTCCCCCTGGCCTGACAGGCAACCCCTCACCTGCACCCATTCAGGCACCCCTATTCCCTTTGACACATAGGACCGGGCTCGGGTTACCACCCGTTACACCTCGAGCAAAGCCAAGCCCTGCACCTCCTGCAGGCCACCCACCGGCCCTCCTCAAGGGCCCCAGCCCTCCAGCCCCTCCTGCAGCTTCTCCAGCCCCCGGGGGCAGTTTCCTCCCTCGGGCAGCCCGAGGGTCTCCTCCAGGCTCCGTTTCCGACCGCCCGCCTTCACCCAGAGAGCCCAGGCCTGGTCATCCTCTGGCATGAACACATTTGCTGCCCACTGGTGGTGCCCTCCCTGTGGGCTGCTCACCCTGCATTCCCCACGCCCCGCACTCGTGCCACGAGAGGAGCCGGCTGGGCTTTCCTCCGGGATGGGTCCTGCCCCAACCCTGCCAGCCAGAAACTGGGGACAGCAACCCCAGGGGTGGAGGCTAGGCCGAACTCGCAGGCCGTCCCCGCAGTCGGAGCCGAGGTGGAGCCCCAGGGGACACACGGAGGGCGGTCCAGGCAGGGACGGGGAGAGACTTGTGGCGGTTGGTGGTGGGGGGGGGCCCTCTCCCGGTCTGGCTCCCCTCCTGGACGTTCCGTGGCTGGCTTGGCCCACCGCCCTGAGGATCTCACCCATTTCCGCCCCTCCTGGGGAAGGGGAGGGGCAGGACTGGGCCAGAGGTAGGGGAGGCCCCGGCCCATCTCCGGGAGGGACCTGCAGCCCCTGGAGGGGCTGATCTGCATGCTGCTTGTGGGCCAAGCTAGGAATGTAATTACCGAGGGGGCCGCGCTTGCCCAGGAATGCATTTGGAAGGTTACCATAGGAATCGCTGGCCTATTCTTCCCCTGCGGCCTAATCACGGTCATGAGGAAAGGATTGGGGACAGGCCGCGGGTTACACCCAGGAGACGCGGAACAAAGCCCCCCCGCACTCGCGCCTTAACCCTTTGGGGTCCAGACCAGTGACCGTGGGCGGCCCACACCCTCCCGAGTCAGGTCCAAGCACGCTGCCCCCCACTGCGCTCCCAGAAGAGTCCACCGGCCAGGACAGCAGCCAGGACCGTCCAGGATGTGTTGCCCACCCAAGCGCCTGTCTTTGAATGGACAGCAGGAATGAGGGGTGTTTAGGCCAGAGGTGAGCGGCCAGGGCCCTGCTCTGGGCCAGGCCGTGGAGGAAGCCAGACGGCCACGGTGGCCCAGAGCGGTGGACAGGATAAAAAGGACACGGGCCCTCGGTGCCCAGAAACACGGAGATGTGGGTTTACCCCGGTGGGCAGGGCAGGCCTGGAAGGCTGGGCTGGGGGAGACAGTGGGCAGCGGGAAGGAGCCGGGGTGTGGCGGCGTCCAGCACGCTGGCCCCCGCTGCCGGGTGGAGAGCGTGTGGCCCCCGTGCCAGCTCCCGTCACTCAGTGCCGGCAGGCGGTGGGGTGGCCCTGGCTGTCTGGGGAGGCGAGCCGGCCTGCCTTCCCGCCCGGGCACCCCCGAGCCAACGCCTGTGGCTCCAGCCATTCCAGAACAATCTGTCAGGTCCCGCCCCCATCCCTGCACCGCCAGTGCCTTCCTTCTGAGGGACTCACACTGACCCCCGCCCCCATCTCTCAGCATGCCTTCCACGAGCATTTATTGAGCGCCTACTGAATACCAGAAGCTGCTAGGTGCCAGAAGGGACAGGAAAACCATCTGGGGGGGAGGGGCGGCCACAACCTAGAAATGCAGGGTCAGGGTACCATGGCGGGGAGGGGAGTGTGGGCTCTGGAGAAGGCTTTAGGAGAGGGGTCTGCATGGAAGAAGGAGCAGAGGTGAGATGGGGCTCTGGGATAGGCCATGAGCTCCTGCCCGAATGTGTGGGAGGGGTCAGCGGGGCCAGCCCTGCGGAACCTGAGGACAGTCCCGGCTCTTCTCACCTGCCCAGCATTGGCTTCCTTGTTCCTGCATCCTTCTCCCCGAGGGGGATGAGGGTCTCTGGGGGTCAGCTTGGGCATCCCACCCTCCTGGACCCCTGACTGGTGCACACTGCCCTGGGCAGGTGGGCCGACCAAGGAGAGAAGGCAGTTCTCCCCCGGGGCTGTCCTCGGGACTGGATCTCGGGCCCCTGTTTGAGGGCTCCCTCCTTCTGGAGGCGACTACACCGTCCCGGCCCCTCCAGAGCTGTCCATCGGACAACCCCCCATCCTGGGATGAGCTTCACTGGCTTGCAGCAAACACAAGCTTCTAGAAGGGCAGCCCCGGTGCACGGAGGCTCCCGCCCTCCGCCACCTCCCAGCAAGGACTGCTGTCCCTGGGCTGCTTCTGTAAGGCCACGCTTGCCTTCTGGAGGCCGCCTCCCAGGTCCCCACAAAGCCGCTTGTTAGCGGGTCTTCTGAAAAGACCAGAGGGGAGAGCGTGCGCTCGGCCCCCGAGCCACGCTCTTCTCAACAGACCTCGGGGGACCCTGTCTCCGTGGGATCCGCCATTCAGCGGTGACCCAAGGAGCTGTGTGTTGTCAACACGCCTTCACCGGGCCAAGGAGCAGCCTTGGGAAGAGGAAGGCAATTTGTTTGTGAATTTTGCCCTTTGTTATGGAAAGCTGTTGGGTTTTAAAAAATTGTAAAGGTTTGAACCGTTAACTCCCAGGGCAGTCCCGCCCTGTGGATGGGGAGGTTTGAGGATGTGTTTATTTCTTTAAAAAAACAAAACAAAACAAAACCAAAAAAACATACAGAATTGTTGTTAAGTAGCCGTATGCAAATTTCCTGGGGCCTGTTGGTTTTATTCTCTTGAAATCTTATTGAAAAGGCTCAGCCCCACAAAAATGAGAAAAATTGTGCTCTCCAGTCAAGCCCTGATTTCCATGGACGTTTCTCAGGTTCAAGGCCTCTCTTTGAAGCTCTTTTGGCCTTTCAAAAAGGAACGTTTGTGCTAATTGCAGATTTCTCGCCCCCTCTCGGCACATCTGCTCACGGGCCGTCCAGAGGCCCCGATCACGTTTGGGCTCTGCGGTCAGGACACCCCCATGTGAGGCGTTCCTGCCTCATCCCCCGCCAAGGGCCTGGGCGATCCTGGGGGTCCATTTGCAGTCAGGTTTCTGGGGGTGTGTTGGAATATCATCACAGACAATGGTGTTTGGAGAGGCAAACCAAGTGCAGTCTCAGGTCAACGCAGATCGTGGGGAAGGGCATTGTTGCAGGTCGAATTATGACCCCCAAACTTGTATGTTGGCATCCTGACCCCAAGACCTCAGAGCGTGACAGTATTTGGAAATGGGGACTTTACAGGGGTGACTAAGGTAACATGGGGGCGTAGGGTGGGCCCTAATCCCATGTGACTGATGTCCTTATAAGAAGAGGAGATAGAGGCTTCCCTGGTGACGCAGTGGTTAAGAATCTGCCTGCCAAGGCAGGGGACACAGGTTCAAGCTCTGATCCCACATACTGTGAAGCAACTAAGCCCATGAGCCACAACTACTGAACCTGTGCTCTAGAGCCTGCGTGCCACAACGACTGAGCCCACGTGCCACAACTACTGAAGCCCACGTGCCTAGAGCCCGTGCTCCGCCACAAGAGAAGCCACCGCAACGAGAAGCCCGCCTGCCACAACGAAGAGTAGCCCCCGCTCGCCGCAACTAGAGAAAGCCCGCACACGTCAACGAAGACCAAACACAGTCAAAAATAAATAAAAAAATAAAAATTTATTAAAAAAAAAAAAAGAAGCAGAGGAGATAAGGACACAGACAAACACTGGGGGACGACCAGGTGAGGACACAGGGAGGAGATGGCTGTCTACAGGCTGAGGAGAGAGGCCTTGGGAGGAACCAGCCTTGCCTGCACCTGGATCTCAGACGTCCAGCCTCCAGGACTGGGGGAGGAAGAACGTCTGTGGGTTAAGCCGCCCTGTGTGTGGTGCTTTGCCGGGGCCGCCCCAGGAACCAGGACAGGCTCAGTGAGGGGCGGAGCCACCCAGCCATCCCCTGCTGCCCAGCCCCAGGGTGAGGGAGGATGTGTTGGATGCATCCGGGCCCCAGACCGGGATGAGCCTGCATGGGTGTCACCACCGCACAGACACGACCCGGTGGTTTCTGGTCTGAAGGAAGGCGGGTATTCGGTCCACACGGGTACTCTCACTCCACCGTGATGCTATCATTCATGTCCAGAATCATTGGCCAGCGGGGCACGATCTCATCTAAAGTAAGAAGGAGGGGAGGAGCCGGGTGGGAAGCCGAATGTTCTGGAAAAGTCTACATCAGACGCAGCTGTGCTTCACAGGCCATCCTGCTGCACGAGCTCCTGCTCTGCTCTCAGCACGTGAAATTCTGCAATAGGAACGAGCCTGCTCGTTCAGGCAATGGCTGGGGTCCTCCCTCCAAGGAGTGGGGAGGGGGTTTCCAGAAACATCTACAACAGAGCATCAAAGCCCATGAACCTGGGAAACTTCACACCCAGCACAGAAAACCCCGATTAGCACTTCCCCAAACACCCAGAGACCAAGACACGGGGCATTCTGAATCCACAAGTGCCTTCCAGGAGAGCAGCCCGAGGTCCCCCTGCCTGCTGGTCAGAGCTGGGGACGAGGCCTTGAGGGTTGATCGCAGACACTCTCAACCAAGACCCCCAAGCCCAGAGGTGTCCGCCGGTGACAGCCTTCGCTCCCGGCACTAGGTCATTCCACGACTACGTCTCGGGCGACTGCTCTGTGTGCAGCCAGCCCAGCTGAGCCTCCAGCACCAGGGAGAGGGACAGCCCCAGGGGCGCACCTGCAAGCCCTCCCTCCCTGAACATCTCCCCAGCCCTGCAGAAAGACGGCCGTGGGCACCTCGCTCCACCACGGATCGCCTGGGTGGCCTGGACACATGGCCTTGCGCCAAGTTCTGCATCTGTATAATGGGCATTACCCAGGGATGCTGACTGCAAACGAACGAGGCATCACTGTGGCCCGGGGGTCCCCAGGGGGGGCTCCTACTCCTTGCCCAAACCCATCTTGTTAATTAGCGCCCCCCCCCCCCACCACCGTGCAGTTCAGGTTTAAAAGGAGCCCAGTTGCTAAAAGTGTCAGGACGCTGCCCCTGGATCCTGCCCCCCTGCCTTAGATGCAGGGGGCGGATGGGGCAGCCGGGGCTGGCCATGCTTTGAAGACGGCCCCTAGCCAGGTGCTCTCTGCCCCCACCCATGGCTCCACTGCTGGGTCCACCTGGGCTGTGCAGGCTTGGAAGGCACAGGGATGGAGTGGCTTCTCTAGGAAGTTCCAGATGGCTGAGGTCAACGCCTTCTCAGCCCAACCTGCCCTGAAGACCCCTGCTGCTCCTTTCCCGCCGCTGGCTCTCCCTCTGACCCCACCAAGCTCGCACCCTCTCTGGGGCCCTCCCCTGGACGGCTCTGCCGGGGACCCCAGGGCTCCGGGCCTTCTCTCCCCAGTGGATGAGGTGCGTGTCCCAAGGTGCGGCGGGGACCTCAGATGGAGCCCACCCTCCCTGCAAGGAGGTGCCACCCCACGCAGCCCCTTCCCGATGGCACCGACTCCAAAGGTGCCCGGACAGACGCATCCAAACACGTCCGCTCACGCTGCGGAGTGGCCGCCATTCACACAGATAAGCCCCTTTAGAAACGAGGGGGGATTTAATTCAGCGTCTGAGTGACAGCGCGAAGATTTATCCCCTGCCCAGACAATACAGCACTGGGGCTTTAATCTCCCCCAGACAATGCACTGCGGCTCGGCCCTCATCGCGGGCTTTTCCCACGATGCTGGTGATTAGCCGAGGTGCCCTGGATGAAGCAGTATCTCTCGGGAAGCGTGTCTGCGTCTCCGTCATCCAGGCCGGCAGGCAGGTGGGGGAAGGTTGAGCTCCTCTGGGCACCATCTCTGTTCCCCCAGCCAGAGGGGCACAGCCAGGTCTTCCCTCCCTGGCCTTCCCAGGTGCCCGGCAGGCCCAGGTGAGCCCAGGTAAGCGCACACCTGAGCAAGAGGCTGCTTCCACTCTGATCACACCCGCCGCAGATGGCACAGCTCACCCAGCTCAGGGTGGCCTCTCCCCAGCTGGACACCTGCCTGGGTCCTGGCCCTTTTTAGGGGCCCCGTGGCCAATGCTTCCCCCCTCCTCCTCCTGGAAGCTCCAGGCCAGAGTGTCAGCCAGTGACAAAGCGACAGGGGTCACCTTGAAGCAAGCTCCTCCTTTTCCGATGGCGCAGCCTCATTTGCTACCTCTTGGAGGGGCTCCAGCCCAATCACCAGGACCACCTGTGGTGTCTCCCCTTCCCTTGGAGCGTAAGTACCACGTTTATCCATCATCTTCCACCCCCACAAGCCCAAGCCCAGGCAGGATCCCCCCTCCCCCCACTCCCTTGCCCTCTGAAACGACCGAGGAGGCCTCCCACTGACCTAGGCGGGCATCTCTCCTCCTCAAGGGAGTTACAGGGGGGCTTGTTCCCGAGCAGACGGCATGAGCGGGGGCTCTCAGAGCACCCGCCCCAGAAGAGCTGGCCCCGTGCCCTTCTCCAGGCCTGCGGGATGCCACGTGGGAGGTACCTATGAAGGGCCCCGTCCACCGAACGAGGGTGCATGTCTGCGGGGCGTCCGTGGATCCGCTGCCCCCCGTCACCGCTCCTCTCAGCAACCCCGCCTGCGGTAGAGCCGGTGGACAAGAGCTGACGCTTTATCTCCTGCACTCTTCCTCGCGTGCCTACTATGCGCCAGGGCCCAGGTCTCCGGCTCCCCTCACCCATCAGCCATTGGGCCCAGGGCCCCCAGGAGCCAGCCCAGCCCGCAGGACCTAGCCCTGGGGTCTTTCAGAACCGGGAGGGGGGAGGCACCGGGCGGAGAACTTAAAACAGTAACAGGAGAAGCTGTTCGTCGTCTGCCTTCTATTACCACCATGTGCAGCCACTCCGAACACAGTCAGGGGTCCAGTGCCCCTCCCTGGGGACTGTTAATCCGGGCGTCCCCACCAACACGGCGGCGACACAGTTAGACGAAAGCACCGAAAGCTTCACCCACATGGCGCCCTCCTCCTTGCCAGCCTGGTGCTCTGTGTGGAGACAGCCCTGCCCCTGCCGAACACCCCCTCCTGAGGTTGGGACTTGGGGCGGGCTGTCGTGGCTCTGCCATTCCACAGATGGCGGCACGCCAACCGAGGTGGAAGTCAGCACCGACCTCAGCTGTGCAGCGGGAGGGGGCCGCAGCAGTCCCCCCGACGCCCCCACCTGCACTTACCAAACCACCTGGGGATGCCCTCTGAGTCTAAAATCCAAAACCCTGAAACTGTCCAATGCAGAGGCCGGCAGTGCTGAGTGTAAAGGTCATGAAGACGGGGTTTCTTCCCTTTTAGGGGCAGTTGTTTTAAAGGTAAAGAAATGAATCAAGAAAACCATGATCGTGGGGACTTTCCTGGCGGTCCAGTGGTTAAGACTCCAAGCTTCCACTGCAGGGGCGCAGGTTCGCTCCCATAACATCCTGCAGGCGCGCGGCTCGGCCAAAAACCAAACCAAACCAAACAGAAAAACGTGATCGTGATAGCTACCGGGTTGTGACTGAAAACGTTTTTGTCACATAAAGGAGAGCAGAGTTAAAAATGACAGTTGTGGGTGTCAAACTCCAGGACCGCTGCCCCGCGGTCACCTGCCCAAGGCCCGCCACCTGCAGGGCTGGCTTGGCCTCATCCTCGCCAGATCTCCCTGACCCTCCAAGCTGGCGTTCGGGGGCCCCCCAGCCCCATGCGCCCCTCTAGTGGGACGGCTGGGCCTTGTCTCTCTTTCTCACCATGCTGGTCACTCCCGAGGCCCGGGGCACACTGACATGTGCCCAGCACACAGTGAGTGCCCGCAAAGGTCAGCCAATGGCTCATCCCGACGAAGGGGGGAAATGGGGCGTCTGGCAGAGGGGGTGACCTTGGCCTTTCCCCGGGCACAGCCCCCAGGAGGCCAGCCACACCTGCAGAGCTGCTCCTGTCCAACCCCGCGCCCTGCGCCTGGGCACCCCTACCTTGCTTTGGGAGGCAAGGACCACCCCCAAGAAGCCACCAGAGGCAGGAAGAGATGCCCTACAACCACGCCCCAGAGGGGTCTTCCTATCAACAGCCTAGCCTGAGCCAGTTCCTGGAATTTCACTGCAAAGGTGCTCAAATTGAAAAACCAGCTGGGGGTGTCCACCTGCCCCTCCCCTCACCCAGGCTGGCAGGCGAGGGCCTCTGACCGGTGCTCGGCAGGTGGGTCCCCTGGCTCTCCCTCCTCAGTGGGGCTCTGGCCACTCACCAGCACGTGGCAAGTGCCCTTTGCCAGGTCCCAGAGTTAACACGGGTGGGACATGGCCCCTGCCCTCCAGGGCCACAAGGCTGGGAGTGCAAGGAAGCGGCTTCTGCCTGGGCGGAAGAGGCTTCAGAGGGCAGCCTCTGTCCACCCAAATGAAGTCAGGACTCTTTGAAGAGCTTGTGAGTGACCTTGGCCCACAGGGAAGCTCTCTGCTCCTCGAGACCCGGCTCCCCTCCTGTCCTGGCGAATCCCTCATTCCCGGCCAGAAGGGGGTTGGGTAGGAGGCACCTGGGCAGAAGTGGCCATGGGGACCCAGAGGCTCCTGCACAGGCATTCAGGGGAGGTGGCCAGCAGGGAGCCCTTCCCACCCAGCCTGGGGGTGAAGCCTCACCCATCCTGCCCCAGCTTGTGGCAGCGCCAGCCCGGAAGAACCCGCTGGGCTGTGGCTGAGGAAGGGGAGCCTGGGGAGAGACCTTCCCACCTCCGGGCATCCGACCTGGTTTGGGGAACCCAGTGCAGTGCAGGGAAGCTGCAGCCAGTCTGCAGGGCCCTCAGCCGGGGTCAGGGACATCAGCGTGACTCGGGGCAAAACTCACATCCTGGCCTGGGTGTGCCCCTTTACAAACTGGGAAGGACCCTTGGCTTCACTGAAGCCCCCTTGCCCACGAGGTGAGCACAGACAGCAAAGGAGGCTTGGAGGAGTTTCTAAGCCTTCAGGGCGGGGGGCTGGGTAGGGGTGGGGGGCCGTTACCAAGAACTGGCCCCCGGAGGGGCAGCTCAGACTCCCTTCCCGGAGAGTTGGGGTCCTGGCTGGGGGCTGCCTGGACAGAGTGGGGCTGAACTCTGCTGTGGATGGGGACCCTGCCCGCATGTCGCAGTGATGGGCACTGAGAGGAGGGGACCCCGGGGCAGGCGCCACAGAACCCCCCACCCCAGGTCTCCTCGCAGCCCCGCGTTGCCACGGCGGCTGCAACAGACCCGGGAGTCCAAGCACCTTCAGCTTCCCCACCGGCCTACTGCCCTGTGAGCCATGTGCCTGGACCACCCCGGGCATCTCTGCCAGTGACCAGGCACAGAGCCCGTGCTCCGCACCAGCGCCCCGGCTGCTCAGAGGAACCTTCTCAGACCCTTTGCGCTGGGCCTGTGGCAGCCACTGCCCCAGCCCCCCAGCATGGCGCAGTGGACACGTCTCCAGGACCCCCAGAGATTCCCCCTGGCGAGACGGGTAGCAGCCCCAGAACGGAGGCCCGCTGGGAGCTGTGAGTTTTGGGGGTGATGCATTTTTAAGATCTTTTCAACTGTGGTTCGGGCAACAGTGTTTCTGTGAGATGAGAGGACCCTGGCCAGCTCCTGCCTGATTCGTAACCTCCAGGGGAGACCGAGATGCAGAGATGGCAGCCTTGCTGCTACCTTAGTATTCCTGCTGTGGGGGATGGTGCTCTAGAGCCCAGTTGAGCCTAGCTGCTCCCAGCTGCCCCGCCCGGGGAGCATCCTCACCGCCATCCTGTAGATGAGGAAATGGACTCAGGTCAGGAAAGTTGCCCAAGGTCTCTCGGCCAACGAAGGACCCATCAAAATCCTGAGCTTTTCCAGCCAAGCCACACCCTGTCCTTCGGCTCATCCAGCGACCCTGATGCCCTGCCCTTGACCTTTCTCGTAACCTTGGCAATGCAAGCGGCTTCTCTGAGTTGCTCTCTCCTCACGGGCGGAAATGGGCTGTGGCATCGTTGACGCCAGCCCTGGCCTCACGGTCCCCAGGGACACACACCTCGAATGCCCTCAGGCAGACGCGTCTCTCCCAGGGAAAACCTGAAGGACGGAGTGAAGAGGCGGCGGCGGGAGGAGGACGCAGGCGGGGACTGGCATGGCACCCTTTTAAAACGCGGCACCAAGTAACCAGCAAATGGCCCCGCTGGTCCATCTCAGTGGGCTGCAGGGCAGAGGGCTCACGATGGGGGCAACTGGGCTCGCCCTCCTGGCCACTCCAAGGGAAACCGAGGAAGCCCAGCGCCCTGCAGGGCACCCACCTCTCTGCCTACTCACCATCCGCCCCAGCTCCAAGGCCCAGCTGCCTGCTCCGGAAGCTTCCGAGGCTTGCCAGCCCCAGGCCCGGGCCCCCTTCCTCTTCAGGGCCCCAGGATGGCGCTGACAGTGTGAAGGCAGGGATGGGACTGAGGGAGGCTGGGAAGGTGCACGGGGCCGGGAAAGAGGAAGAGGCTGGACCAGAGGGGAAGTGCAGGCCGGTGAGGGGCTCTTGCCCCCGCCGAGGTGTGGGTTCTAAAAGCAGACCCTCCCCTTTCTAAGCACACGTCCCCGGCACCCCATCCTCCTCCAGTGACCTCATTCCTTCCCAACTGATGGTCCGACTTGGCTGGGGCAGCCAGGGTAGAGGGGGAGGCAGCAGCGAGGGGCCCCGTGCAGGGGAGAGGGGAGAGGGGGCCCTTCCCCTCCAGTGGGCGACGCGGGGCGCCTGGTCCTGGGTGTGGTAGGGCCGGGTCCACCACACACCCAAAGTGGACAGGTCGCAGGACACAGCGGCTGAGAGGCGGCAGGCCACCCTTGCCCAGGTGGGATGAGAGGGCAGGTCCGTGGCGCTTCACAGGGAGGTGGCCCAGGGACAGAGGTCACAGAGCATTTGTAAAGCAAAAGCGGGGAGGGAGGGTGGCTGACCCGGGTTCCATCCTGACACCTCGTGCCTGCCATCAAGTTCTCTCTGCCGAGACCAAAGGATCTTCTACTTAAACCATGGACCATGGAGTGGGGGACAGTGTGAGGAGCCCCCAGCCAGGCACCCCAGGGCAGCCCCCGAGCAGATGGTGCACCCCCTGGACACCCCAAGTGGAGAGTCCACTCCTACAAGGCCCCTCCCCACCCAGCCCCTGCCTCCCCCGGCACCTGCAGGGCCAGCCCCACCTGGAATGGGTACAGGGTCCCCGAGGGCTGTCTGGACAAGAAGGCCCAGCCCGGCTTCGTCCCAAATGCAACTGCTGAGCTGGAACCCGGACCGTCAGCTGCAGCCGGGGCCACAGTGGCCAACCAGGCGAGCCCCGTCCTCTCACCGAGGTGGAAGCTGTGTCCAGGGAGGCCCTGGGTGGGCCCAGAACCCAGCCTCCCTTCCCGCGGCCCACTGCCCGGCCTCATGGCCTCTGTTCACGTTCCTGAACTAACCACAATGTTCCCCAGGCTCTGGGGTCTTCCTTCTCCTCTCCCAGTCCCGCTTCCCCAGGGCAGTGGGGCTGCTCTCACGGGCACACGTGCTGCTTAGCTCAGGAGGGCCCTGGGAGGGAGGAGGCCTCCGAGCCCAGCCCGGCTGAGGCCTGGTCACACGCTTCCCCACACCCCAAACTACTGAGAATACACCCGGTTCCCAATCACTCTGCTTTCTCTTGTGAACCCCAGAGGGTGAGCCCAGGCCCCTTCTCACCACAAGCAGGTGGACGGGACAGCGGGAGACCCCTGACCGCCCGCCAACACGGCTCCCAGCACCCCGGCCGGTGCCTAGTAAGGGTGACCATGGGGCCCCCTGGGGTCAGCACTTCCCCGGGCTGGAGGGGCAGCAGAGCGGGGCCCGGCCATCTGTGCACGGCAATGTGGGGACGTGGGAGGGGCCTGGAAAGGCAGAGACCCCAACCCGCAGTCCTGCTCGGGTCCTGGCTTTGTCTCACCCAGCTCGGAAAATTCCCCAGGCTGATGCGAGACACCGGGGGTTCCGTACCTCGGTGGTGCCCCCTTCCTGGCCCACGGGATTCTCACAGCAGGGGTGGGAGGTGTATGGCCTGGAGTCCCCACAGGGACGGCACCGGCCGGGAGGTTTCCACGGGGTCCCTGCCCACTTGAGCGGGAGCGAAGGGGCAGGCGGGATGAGCCGGATGTGTCCGGAAGGTGCCTCATTCTCCGTCAGCCGCGCCCGGGGATGCCAGTGTTGGCCACTAAACCACACCCAGAAGCGAGCCGCTCCAGCACGGGAGCCACCCCCCCAGCACGGCTCGCCGGGGCCCAGTGCGGGTGACGGCTGCCCGCTGCAGGTCGAGGCCGGGCACTGAACCTGCCGGGGGCTGAGAAGCAGCCGCCCTCAGATCCCCAAACCTCCCTCTGACCCACGGATTCGGATCCCGAGACAGGAGGTTGGAGAACCCACTGTTTACTTAACTGGATTTATTTTTAAGTCAGTCCATTCTGAAAATTCCACAGCTGCCCTAGATGCTTAGAATCCAAGGGGAAGCAGCAAGGCAGGTTGGGAACCTCAGGTGTGCGTGGGTCCGGACCCCCCCCCCCGCTGTGCCAGG
>NW_020174791.1:2400783-2406501 GCF_003031525.2 Neophocaena asiaeorientalis asiaeorientalis
CCCCCCCGCTGTTCCAGATGTCCTCAGTGCCCCAGCGCCCACCCCACCCACGAGCCCCGGGCCCTGGCACTGTGAGTTCCTCCTGCCCTGAGCACTCAGACGCTGGTTTCTGGGTCACCGGCAACCACAGACCACACTGGCTGTGGCCACTGCTTTTCCCCAGACCACGGCCCCTGGCCAGAGCCACAGCTTCTGTCTGGCGCTTCCTGGAACACAGCAGCCTGACCACCGAACCACACAGGTCCACACGCTGCAGTGACTTTCAAAACTTCTCAGCGCGCGGGGAAATTTACCAAGAACTCCCTGCTTGACCCACCCGCTTAGCCATGCTGGCGTGCCCAGGCCTAACACCCCACCCCAGCCCGGAGCACCCCCGTCCTGCCCTGTACGTCGGGGCCCATCTGCATGGCCCGTTGCTCTGCTATGGTCCAGGCAGGGGCTGACATTTGCCCCGAGATTCAGCGGGCATCTAATGCTGTCTGCCTCTGACCCCAGGCTCGCCTGGGCCCTGGACAGGACTGTGGGTAGTGAGAACGCCCCCGCCCCAGCCAGCTCGGGAGGAGAAGTGACCAGGGGAGTCACGGGCAAGCCTGTCAGCCGGGGCTCCCTGCTGGTTCTGGGCCATCACAGAGCTGAGCTGTCATCTCCAGAGGCAGGAAAATTCCTCCATAGAACCCGGCAAGCCCACTGGGCCTGAACTCCCAGCCGCCCGCGGCGTCATTCTGATCGCCCACTTCAAAGGTGCTGAGACGGCTACAGCAGCAAGCCTTCACCATCTTCCCTGGCTTTTAAAGGTTTTGCCCTGAGACATCACGGCCCCCCTGAGATAAGTGGAGACGGGCCCCGCCCCGCCCACCTTCCCAGCCCGGGGGCAGCCTGGGGACCCCGAAATATATCAGCCCCCCACCTCACAGCACAGTGCCCAGGCAGGGGCTGCCCGGCCAGAGGGAGGAGGGCTCCACGCCAGGCGGCATCCAACTCGGGACTCATCTAGAACCTTCTGCAGAAGCCCCGGTGGGAGGCCCAGCCGTCCCAACTGGGTTTCCACTTCCCACTCGCGGATCATAGGCGGTGAGCATCCACCAGGGTCTCTAAAACTAAACGGCACATTTTACCCTGGAAATGAAAAGGGAACTCCGAGCAGAGCTCACAGACCGCCCCTCGGCCAGGCCCGCAGAGCCCTCTCCCCAGACGCGTCGTGCCCTGGGTGCTGGCGGCCAGCCTGGGGGCCCGCAGGGTGCGGCAGGAAGGCTTAGGATGTGCGGTGGGAAAGGTGGCTGACGGCACGCAGCGCCCTCTGCCTCGGGGTCCACGCTGGGACCTCGCACCACACCGTCTCCACTGGGCCGCCTCTCCCGTACCCTTAAGGGTCTGGGCCCGGCTCCAGAGCCACAGGAGGGAGGTTTGGACTGTCAGCGTGGCCTCTGGGCCGGGGGGAGCGCCTGCACGTGCACCCCACAGGGGGACCCGTATGTCAGTGCTTGTCGGCCACTGGCTCAGTCTTGTCCGTTATGTCGGGGCCACGTCCCCTCCCCAGAAGGCCTTCCCAGAGCCCCCGCCCAAAGCAACTCTCCCTGCCCAGCTCCTTATCACCCGGAGTTTCTCGGCAGTTCTCACATGTGACCACTTGCCAGTGTGCTCACCCTGGGGGATAGGTCCCCGAGGACCGGCCCTTACTCTCCTGCCCTGTTCTCAGCCCTGACTCCATGGCTCACACAGCACTGGCGGGTGGCGGCCACTCGATAAGCCTGTGACCACTGAAAGCAGGTGGCCCTGCCCAGAGTGCCTGCCGTGGGTGTCTACAGCAGGAATGACACCTTCCCGTGTGTCTGCAGGAGGGACCGCACCTGCAGCCCGTGCGTCCACGGCGGGGACGGGGGACAACAGGGCAGGAGCCTGAAGGCCCCCAGGATTGGTACCAGCTCAGGGGGGACACGCAGAAGTCAGCCCAGGTGCCCTCCTGGGCCACCTGTCTGTGGGTGGCCATGTCCTGCGGCCCCTTGCCAGTCTCCTGGAGACAGGGGAGCACGGCCAGGCTCTCACCAGAAAGCATGGGAGGAGGTGTGGCCGCGGCCCCAGCCTTTCTTATCGACTCCCACGTGGATCTGAGCATTTCTGAAACTGGAGGAAACCAGGAAGGGGAGCTTTGGGAGAAGCAAGTACTGGCCTCGTGGTGCCGTGCCCTGTGGGAAGTCCAGCACAGCCACGTCCAGGCCATCGCCACTCCACCCTCCCCACCCCTGTCCACCCGGTGAGTGTCACGTGACCAGCAGGTCTGGGCCCTTAGAGCTAAGAGCCCCTTCCTGACTGGAGCCCCGACTTCGGGGCAGCCTTTAGTGGGGTAGCGAGACTTCTCAAGAGGCCACGACCAGGCCTCCTTCTAGCTCTGCTGGGCGTCTGTGGACAAGAAGACACTGCCGCTGTCATCCTGGTCTTGCCTGTCCTGAGAGCCCCACGTCTGGGAGTCTCAGAGCTGGGGTTTCGGGGAGGAACCCGGGGAAGCTGCCCTGTCCACCTCCAGGCTCCCCGCAGACCCCACACAGGGGTCGGGAGCAGAGATGGGCTCCCCCAAACCTGGGAGCTTGGGGAGCTGGGCACGAAGGCTCTGCTTTCAGCCCAAGGGTCTCATTCACATCGTGTCCCCCTGCCCCCAAGCAGGGATGGCTCTGCTGCTTCGGGAAACCGGGATCAGGCGCCCTGCTTAGTTCCCCAACGCAGCTACACGGAGAGACACTTTCGATTTGAGGTCGGGGTGCCTCAGCCAGAGGCCAAAGGTGGGGAGGATTGGGGGTTCCAGAGAGAGGTTGCCGTTTGCATCAGAGGGAGCAGGGAGCCCCCAGGCCATGCCCAGGGTCCCGCCACGCCGCAGGTCCCAAACGCCGCCCTGCGGCACAGCCCAGGATGAGTATCATGGGCGTGACTAGCCCAGCGCCCTCAGGGTGCGCCCCTGGCCCGCCTCTCGAGCGGACACGTGCCTGGTGGGGGCACAAGGGGCCGCCCCGTGTCCCCTCCAGGACAGCGATGTCTCTGGGCTGCTTCCGGGATGCCAGCGACTCATCCACCCTCTCCTGGAGGCAGGGGGACGGGCCGTGCCTGGAGGGTCACCGAGGGGCGGAGGAGCTGGATTTGAACCCGGGCCCGTCTAGTACAAAGCCGGGGTCCCTAACTGTCTGCCACGCCCAGGGGCAGCCCTTACCTTCCTGACCCCCGGGCCGTAACTTGGTGGGTACTTTTATCCCACTTGCCCAGTTAGGCTGTGAGCACGTGGACAGCCAGGAGAGAGCTTCCTAGACATTGGGAGAAGCAGAGGGACCCCCGTCACTGTCACTGAGGAAATGAGTGGATGGACAGGTGGACGAATGAAGGGACTTTGAGCCCCGGTCACAGTCCCTCAGGTGCTCTCCAGGCGACCGGCAGGTGAGGGAAAGCCAACAGGAGCGTGTTCCTATTCTCACTAAATCAAAGAAACGCCCACAGGGAGTGGACTGGGGCCTCGGGACAAACACTGGGATTAGGCTGGGCCTGGAGAAGAGGTGATAAAAGAGGGGAATTTGCCCAAGCACAGGAGAGGGTCTGGCCCGTGCCTGGCGGGCACTTCTGCCTCCATAAGGAAACTGTTGTCTAAAAAAGGCTGATTGACCAGCATGCATTTTCTGGCCTGGGGACATTTCATCTCTCCTGTACAGGAACATAGGCAGCTGCTGTGCTCAGAGGGCCTCCCGCCCCATCAGTGAAGTTGGCAGACCCCCTCTAGCTCCAGGTGGGTGGACAGGCTCCTCTCCAGCCCACCCTGTGGAGGATGCGGGCCCAGGCGGAGGCGGCTTTGGTGTGCAGGGACACAAGGCTGGATAGGAGAGGAGGCCCAGGGCCCACACGTTTCAGGGGTGATGCTCGGCTGCGATCTCAGCCAGGTACCATGGTGCAGGCAGCAGGGATACAAAGAGCTACGGGGTCTGTGCACATCTTCTGGCAGGGGCGGTGCCCGCACAGGTCACCTCTGTCTGTCCGTGGCAGGGCCACGTCTGTGAAATTCCCTAAGGCCGTGGCCCCTGCCAGGGAGAGGGTGAGGTGACAAGTGACCAAGTGCTGCGCAGCCCTAGAAACACCTGCATCTTCCAGGCGCACGTGGGGAGAGGGTCTCTTAGTCCTTCTGGAGAGGGACTGGGGTTCGGAACTAGAAAACCATCCCAGAGCTATGGGAAAAGGCAGGGGCCGCCAAGTGGGCAGCACAGAAAGCTGCCCAGGGCTTGGGAGCTGGCATTCAGGCACTGCTGGCCTCATTTCTTCCAGGAAAAACTCCCCTGTCCATTCTCACCCAAAGGAAGGGTCATCCACCAGGAGTGGGCAGGTGGGGAGGGTGGGCACGGCGGGGGGGATCTTCCGTAAATGCTTTTCATGCCCCCACTCACTCCCACCTCAACCAAGAAGCAGCTATAAGTTTATTCAAACACATGAGAACCCACATGGGGAAAAGGCTGTCTAGGGGGTGCTCCCATTGGTTTCTGGATCGTCCTCAGTGACTCTGGCCCCCAGCTCCCCGATTTAATGCAACGGAGACCCCAGAGCCCGGCCTCCCATATCTTCCAAGAGGGGTTTTCTCAACCAAACAGAACCGGCGTGTACACACTGCACGGACAGCAGCAGCTGAGGTCACGGCTGGAGTGGCAGAGAGAACGTATAAAATAGACGTTCCTGTTAGAAGTTTCGACCTCATAAATCCCCGCCGCGCTGCCGGCTGGCTTTAGAAGGTGAGAGAAACAACATTACAAAGCGAAATGAGGGGAGGAAAAAGAATGTAGCATGAAGGCCAAAGAGCAGGGAAGTCACAGGGGGACGGAGGAAACGCAGCTCACGGAGAAATTCAGTCTAATCTTCGCTCAACCGCAGGCAGGAGGCCGGACCCCAGTGCCACCGACAGAAACGTGCCTCCCTCCCTGGAAAATTGATTTGTCAACAACCAGTGGCTCGTCCAAAGGCATCTCAAGGTTGTTTAAAAAAAAAAAAAGTAATGATGAAAACCACAGGCAACGGCTTGCACGACCAAGAAACGTTTTTTGGGAAAAGGGGATTCCAACAATAATGAGACTGCTGGATGGATGGTCTGGAAAGGTCGGATTTGTAACATCTGAGGGCACATGGGGCATCCCTAGCTAAGAATTCGTTTACAAAAAAAAAAAAATCAAAGTTGGTTTCAATCTCCTCCTGTGATCTAAAAACTCCCTCCCACAAACCCAAGAAATGTGAATTTCCTCATTTGGGGTTGAGTTGCCTGCCAAGTGCCAGGAAGGACCCTTGACCTGACCCCGATGTGGACGGCGGTTCCCCACTGGGACCCCCAGGCCATGTGAGTGGCACAGTGACCCAGAGGGTGGAGCCCGGGGGGCATTCCCGGCACCATGGCTTCTCAGGCCCTGACATGGGGTCTCTTTCTGCTGCAGACTGGCTGCCCAGGTGGGAAGCCCCCTCCCCATCCAGCTTCCGTCGCCAGAAGACGGCGGCCCTCCAGCCCCCCACTCGTATGGGTGGGTCAGCTGACGCAGGCGACCCCCTTTAAGAAGCAAACCTCACCTTACCCTTCACCTCCAAAGGAGCAGGCGCTTCCAAGGAGGGGGCGGGCTGTGTGCAGGTCCCCCCCAACCCCGGCCACTGAGCGAAGTCCAGTCCCAACTGCAAACACGTGGTGCTGGTCTGCGAGTTGCCATTGCTCGGACCTCGGCT
>NW_020174791.1:2406573-2417870 GCF_003031525.2 Neophocaena asiaeorientalis asiaeorientalis
AGAATATCACGTTTAGATTGCGGAATTCCATCACTTAATTGCTTCACGACTGGAAATTTCAGGAGGGTTCTCGTTTTTCGCAGAAATCTCCAGGCGCAAGCACATTCTGTAGATCTTTTGCCTAATTAACAGCAAACTCATAAAAATACATAAATAAATAAGGCAAGCACCAACAGATTACGCAAAGAACCCTTCATTTGCTCCAAGAGGAAGCCTCGACAGTGGGAGAATTCGGTAAAACCTCCACCCGAAACGTCTCGGGAGAGGACGGAGGTGGCTGGGCCTGGGGTCCGGCCCCAGATGGGAGGGTCTGCTCTGCCCAGGCTCTGGGGCCCAGCGCTCGTGGGTTCCAGCCCGCAGCACGGCCGGATCGGCCCCCACGGCTCTCTCTCGGGCCTCCTGCTTCCAGACAGACCAGCACGTCCAGATGAAAATGCAGCCTGGGGAGGAGGTCAGGCAGCAGGATGGTGGGTGGGAGCCAGGCCAACGACTGGGGCTCGAGGTGTCTCTGTTCTGAGGGTGTGCAGGGCCGGGGGTGTGGGGAGATGTCTCGTGGGGCGGCCTGGGCTCTGGCGGAGCCTTCCTGAGCCAGAGGGCCAGGCCCTGCAGCACCGGACAGGGGCACGGGGTGAACTTTAGCTGCAGTATCAACTCCAGGCTGAAGGGATGCTGAGCCTGGGGGGTCAGAAGCAGTGACCCCGGAGTCCAGACCGGCCGTTCTGGCGGTGAGACCCTGACGTGGACCTCGCCGGGCAAGTGCCCTATAGTTTATAAAGACCCCCATATGCACAAGTGTTCCCTGGGCAGGCCTCAGTTTCCCCGTCTGCCTTCTCCCTGAAAAAAGGGGAGCTGAGGTGCGTGAACAGCAAGGTGCTCGGGGTAGATGGCTGCCCAGGCCACCGTGACCTTCAACGGTGCCTGTGGACACTTCTAAGGCCACCCTGAATCAGGCTAGAGGAAGGTGCCGGCTCCGTGCCCAGACCAGCGGGTTTGTGGTCAGGTGCAGAAAGCCTCAGAGCCCCAAGGACACGAGAGCCCACACGTCAGTCAAGCCACATGTCCGAGTGCCAACTCTCAGGGCCTGTGCCCACCTGGGGCCCCACAGGCCTGGGAAGGATCCCGACCGAGGCCTCCTACAGGCACCCTGAGAAGACCTGCCATGGATGCTGCTGTGGCCCCTGCCAGGAGGCAAGTGAGCCCAGGGGCAGGACGCTGACTTCCAGGAGGGACAGGCAAGCTGGTTCTTGATTCAACCGCAGGCCCGGAAGTTACAGATCACCTGTGTCCCAGATGGAGCACTGAGCTCAGAGAGGCTGTGTGGCTCGGGTCTCAGCTTGCGGGAAGCGGGTGCGGGATTCGGGAGGGGTCTGTGTGAGCCTCAAGCCTATGCCACCTGCCCCCTAACAGCCAGATGGTGAGCCCTGACGCCCCACCCAGATGGAGAGTCAGGAAGGAAGCCGTCCAGCTCCTGCCCCGGTCGGTCCCTCCTTCCTGCGCCCATCCTGGAGCTGTTTGGAGTCACATTCAGCGAGTTGAATCTCCCACATCTCTGGTCCTCCCAGGCTCTGCCCTGTAGCAGACCAAGTTCATCCCTGGGCTGTGGAATGATTCCCACCCAGTGAGGCAGAGACCCCCACCGCTGCGGCTTTAGACACCCTGGGGTCCTAAGCCCAGCATCCCGCCGAGATGCTGGTGTGTCTTTCAGACGGCGGTGCCACCTGCATGGGTGTGGGATGTGCCCAGGGTCCACCTGGACTTGAGTTCTAGAGTCAGGAGTGGGTCTTGGGCACCATTCCGGAGCAGCTGGATATGCCCATGTCCACTGACAAAGACGGGAACCATCTGGGGAGAGACGGGGCAGGAAAGGGGGCCTGGAGGTTTGGCAGAAATAAATCCCAAGCAGCCCACAGCCCAGCCAGCCCTTGCAACAGGTGTGCGGGTCCACCTGGTGCCTCCACCCAGGAGCCCACAGGCTTCCTGACTGCAGCTCACAACGGGCACCCAAGAGCTCCCGGCCCGAGAGCCGCCCCGTCTGCCCTCCCCACAACAGCTGCATCCACTGGGCCCCGCATGGTGACTCCCCCCGAGGGAGGCCCGCGAAAAGCCCTGTCTGGAAAGTAAGATGCTGCCCGGTCTCTCCAGACTTTGTTTTTTGAAGCGGGCAGGAGCCCCGGGTACGGGACCCGACAGACGCGGTCTGGACTCAAATTCTCCAGGGCGAGGGTAGAGCGGACGGAGCCTCCCTGGCTCAAATGTCCTGGGCCAGCGGCCTCCACTCTGGGGCCGCACCTCAAATTTCGGCGACAGAACGGCCACAGAAAGCAGTCCGCTTTATCGGCGGCCTGCGCGAGCTCTATATTGCCGTGGCCCATTGCCCCTAGCATTCCATGCCTCCCAGGGGGGGGCAGATAATCCCACAAAGGGCCTCATGCCAGAGCCCGACGTTGCAAAGTGCTTTCTCCAGCCGCTGAGTGCTTTTGACTCCATCAGCGAGGGGTTCGCAGGAATCTCCTTACTGGGCCCCAGGGTTCAGATCGAATGTCCCTTTGAAAGGGCCAGAGGGGACCCTGTGCCCCTGCTCCTGGGTCTGCGTGACACCAGATCCAGCCCGTCCTGGCTGGGCTCTTGGAGGCCACTGCTTGTTCCACCCCAGAGGGTAGGGCCCCCAACACCCCAGGGCCTGTGGGGGGGAGGGAAAGGCCATCCCCTGGCCCGGCAGATGCCGAGACCCTCTCTCTTGCAGGGAGCCCACGATCAGCGCTTGGACTCACTGTCCCAGCCTCCCTCTCCTCTTGCTCCGTCTACAAGACTGTGGGGCCACGGAGGCCCAGTGACAGCCCCCTGAACGAGGGTCCCCTTCACCTGCCCAAAACATGCTCCTCTCTGATGTCGACCTATCAGCCTCCTACATCGTCCAAGACTTGAAAGCAGAGCCTGGCTCGCGCAGTCATGTCTGTGTGCATGGAGACCTCTGTGTATGTGTGCGTACATGTGTGTGCATGCATGCGCTTGTTGCACGTACACACTGCATTGTGTGGCTTGTGCGTGTGTGCCTGTGTGTGTATGTGCACGCACAGGTTGCGTGTACCTGTGGGCGTGTGTAAATATGTGTGCACGTGTGCTATGTGCATGCACGATGCAGGTGTGCGTGCCTTATACGAGTTTGCCAGTGCATGCATGTGCACGTGTGCCTGTACACACGTGTGCGCGCGTGTGTGTGCCAGCTCACGCATCAGGCTGATGACAGCAAAGCCCCAGTATCCCACGGTTCTCTGAGTGAGTCCTCGGCATGTCCCCCTAGACAGCATCAGAGCCACAGTCTCAGGGGTCAGAGCATCAGCTGGATAACTAACAGCCCAGCGAGGAGAAACTCTTCCCCCCTTTCAGCTTTGGGACCTGTCACTCAGCACAAATCCCCTGGAACTAAACCAAACAGGAGACCCCAAAAGACAGGGTCTGCTCTAATGCCTGGAGGGGATGCACCCCCCTCCCCAGGGCAGGAAGCTTGCCACAGCCCCCAGCTCTACTCCTCCCAGGAACTCGGTGGTGGAGCCCCCAGCCCGACAAAGACACCCACCCGGGTCACACGGAGAGCACAGCCGCCCCAGACAATCCCCAGCCCTCCGCGTGACAGTGACTGAACGCCTCCGCCGGGGCCCAGGGACCGGCATGGAGACCTGCCCAGTGTTTCACATTCGTCTGCTCTGCACTCATCACAATATTGTCTGGACGAGCTTTTTCATCTTTAGGCCACATCCAGAGGTCCCCCAGGGGGACTGCTCAGCCCCACACAGGCACACACAAATCTGCCTTCTGCCAGGTGCAAGAAAATTCCAGAAACCCGAAGTAGCTGCTAACAATGACAGCCCGGATCCTGCAGAGAATAACAGCAAGAATAATACCACGCTCAAGCGCCCTGCAGACGTTATCCCAGCCTTCACTCCCCCTCCAGCAAGCCGGGGCCTGGTTTCCCCCAGGTCACTTGCTTATGGGCAACCCTCTTCTCTGTCTCCGCCATGGCCAAGGGTGGTTCCAGATGAGGACTGGCCATTGTCCCTGTGACACAGGTCCAGCTGGCCTGGAGGTGCTCCTGGAGACTGCAGGGCCCCACAGCCTTTCATCATGCCCCCCACCCAGAGACCCCCCTGCCCACCTTCCCTTCCCCCCAGTAGCCTAGGGCCCCAAGGCCAGACTTCCACCCCAGTGGCCAATGCTCAGCCTGCAGGTGGGCCCACCAAGTTCCTCTGGTTTGGTCCAAGGTCAGCTAAGGTCATGGAGCTGCGCATCCCATTGGAATTTGGGAAGTGAAGACCAAGAGCCAGCCCTGCGGGCCCCGGGCTGGGAGCTGGTGGGCTGGGGCCCCTGGTGGTGCGCGCTGGGGGTTCCCCACATCCCCGGGGCGCCCTGGCTTCATGGCCCGGTTCTGCCTGCTGGCCAAGGGCCCTGAAGGCCTCTACCTCCGGGCCAGGCAAGGCGGGGAAGATTCAGCTTGGTTTTGCCGTCACAGATTCGGCGAGTGTCGGGGGCTTCTTTAAGGAGGAAAGTCATCCTGGCCCCGGCCCTTCCCACGCACCCTGCGGCCAAGCCGTGCCCACTGCTGGCGACCACCACCCCGGGACGGGAACCAGCATCGTGGTCACAGTTTCCCAGGAGGCCCAGGTCCTGCCAAGCCCAGCTCAGGCCTCACTGAATCGAGGCATCTCCGCACCCCCAGGCCCTGCAGGTGAGGCCAAGTATTATGCTCTGTCTGGTGGATAAAGAATCAGGGGTTCTTTGTCAGAAAACTCAAGGCTGCGTTCCTCCACGCCCGGCCCTCCCCTCACTCTGCCACGCCGAGTCTGTGGGTCAAAGGGGGGTGTCTCCCGGGGGAGGAGAAAGGCCCTGGGCTGCGGTAATGGGCTTCTCACCCTCGCCGTGGCCATCAGCCCCCCTCCCCTTTGAATGAGGGTAGTCTGTCACGATCGGGAGGCAACCTAAAACCCCGGGTAAACGGAGACCTGGGTTCCTGATCCAGGCTGCCGGCCGCAGGGACCAGTGGCTCGGCCGAGATGGGCCTGCTCCGAGCCGCCGCCGTCATTAGCAGATGAGATTCGATAACCAACGGCAGCCTCGAGCAGCTTTATCTAACCTTCGGAAGGTAAGATTAACACCTTCGATGGAGAGAAAGTTAAGACTCGGGGGCCCCTTGGCTTTGCAAGTCTGACTCCCAGCCGTGAAACGAGAGCCCCCCTTGGGCCAGCGATCTGCCCAGAGATTTCTGAGCAATCTTAATTTCCACTGGTTTTTTTTTAAGCCCTTTTGTTCCTAAGGACACTCAGCCAAACGTGAGGCCGCCGAAACTCCACCCCCCCCACCCCCCACCGCCCGCGGGGACACTCTCCAGCACACGCACGTGCTCAGTAAAGACGTGCGGGGGAGTCGAGCATCGGGGACCCAAGCCCCCCATCTCACCCGGCTTATTGTCAGAGACGCCACGTCTCCACAGGCTCCGGGGAAACGTGAAAAGCTCCCATTGGCCCAGGGTTACTTGTTGCTGCTCTGATTTCATTTGCACGGAAGAAGACAGGGACCCCGGTTCCCCTGGCCGGAAACCTGTGAGAATCCCCCTGGTCAGAAAGGGCACTGGGCTGGTTCAAGACTGCCTTGGCTCCGCGGGAGGAGCGGCCGGTGGATGCTTTCACAACCGACATCAATGCGGTGGACGGCACGGACTTTGGGAGGGCGGAGGAGAGCGCCCGGCGTCCTGTCGTGGGGCTTATTTTTAAAGTCACGTCAAATCACTTCCAGGGAGAAATTGATCTGTCTCTGATAGCTTTTCCTCCTGCTAACGTGATAGATAAATAATTAGCCACATCGTCGGGCTGGTTCATTAAAGAAAAGGATGGCTGGATGGGCCGAGAGAGAGAAGCCGATCAGAAAGACGGAGCCCGGCTGTAACCACCCCCCCATGTTTTATGACACCATTTGTATTCTGTCAGTCACAAGCTTTACGTTCAGCCCAGGCTGGGAACTGAATACCCTATTCAGAGAGGTGCTCACGGGCGTGTTATTGCAATTTAATATCTTCGCACACAAGACACATCATTATCTCGGAACCTGACACTGGTAGCATAATTCTGTCATTTTTCAAGAGGGCCTAATTTTTCTAAATGTGAGCGTGAGGGCCCGGGATGATCTAAACAGCCCCCTCTCCTCTTTGTTTCTTCTCAGGGGTTATAAACTGCAGGAAAATGCTCACACATCGGCCTCTCTGCACCTCTGAACTTCTCCCGTCTCTGCTCACACTACAACCAGCTTCAAACGGCTCTGGGCCGGGAGGCCCGGCTGCCGCAGCCCCCGTTCCAGACACCGCGGGGAGCTAAGTGGCGTCGGACGACAGAGAAAGTGAGAGGGTCTTTGCAGAGCACGAGTGGGCAGGGAGGTGCAGCACAGCTGACAAAAAAGAACGGCCTGAGGGTGCGTCTCATTCAGACAGCAGACCCGGGCTTGCCCAGGAGTGTCCGCATATGTGTGTGCGCACAGCACACACGTGGATGTGTCCGCACGCTCCCCAGAGACCACCTCGGCACGTTGTCCAGATGAAGGGTGTATGTCAGGGGCCGCGTCTCCCTCAAGCTGCATCAGTTCTGGCCAACAAAATGCTCCCCGGCTTTCAGGCAGTTCAAGAATGCGCTGGCTTTTCCAAGAATGAGCTGAGAGTGATTTGCGAAGAAGGCCGGCTTCCCAGGAAGGCATCTCGGGCCGAGCAGGTGGCAGTGAAGAGGAAGGTGGCACAGCCCGTGCCCCGCGCTGTTCGCTGCAGCCCCAAGCAGCTCGATGTTTACCGAGCAGTCGACGTTCTCCGTGTCACAAGCTCCCTCCCGAAAGGGACCCCGGGGGCCTTCAGGCAGCCTGGCGCTCTTCTCCTCACTGACACCACAGAAATAGTACTCAGGACCCCACCTCGATCTAACCCTGACAGCAGCAGGGCGGCGCGTGGGGAGAGGGGTGACCCATAGCCACGTCTGAACTTGGAGGCTGGGAAAGGCTGTCGGGTCAGCACAGGCCGGTGACGCTCATTCCAACACAGTGAGGACCTAATCCTCTCGCCTTCCTGGAACCAAGGGCGGAAGCGGTCTCCGTGGCAAAAATATAAATTCTAGGGACATGGCCTCACTCTGAACCTTTACAAGGAAGCGTCACCTGAGGGCAGAACAGTGCCAGGGAGCAACAGGGGCCCCGGCTCATCTGCGCCAGGGAGTGAGGAGGGACCTCAGGGCTCTCCTGCGGTCAGCACTCCGGGCTCCCCCAGTCAGCGTGATTTTCAGTCTTTGTTTCAATGTTTTAAGGACGAGGTGACCAGGCATCTCTGAAGAGGCTGTTACAGCCCATTGAGCAGATACAAATATCTGAGCGTTTTTAAGTGCCCGCCCCTTCCCCTCTGAGAAGCAGCTAGACAGAGCAGCTTAGATGGGAGACTGTTATATGAATCCATATCTCAGTATAACGTTGACTGCCGGCACCTGAACGCAGATACGGGACTAAACTGTGTCCCAGGAAAGGTTCTCGGTCCTATTCAGTTCCCATCCGTCATTGCTTGACCCGGGCATTTCCCTCCTGTGCTGAAATGCTGGAGGTGCCCTGCCTGCCGCTGGTACTGGTGAAACACTGCACAAATTTCATGTGAGCCACTGAATTTAAGGGCCAGGGGGCTCACGGAAGCAACGACAGCTATGGAAACCTCCTCTCTGGCATCCCTCCCTCCCTCCCTCCCTCTCCTTCTGGCCTTTCTAACTTGAACTAGAGAAGTTGGTTGGGAGTTCTGCCACCCCTCCATCAGCACAGAGCCAGGGCTCGGGAGGCCCGAGAGAGCTTGGGGCCTCCAGATGTGCTGAGCTGGGGGCAGCCTGCTGGCTCGCTCCCCTTCCGAACGGTTTGAACACAGAAGCCCAGCCCCCACACAAGGACCTGCTGGCCGGTGAGGGCCAAGAGTCAGGTGGGCACCTGTGACTGCCCAGACTCATCACACTGCCCAGGGCGCGGTGACATCACCACATCGTCCTCCAGGTGGGCCGCCCCGGGCAAGCATCCCTCAGCTGCCCAGGACCCTCAGGCACGTCTCAGAGCCCGGCACACAGTAGGCCCACGGACAACGTTCAGGGATGAATGGACGGATGGAACAGAGCAGCCAAAACAAACAGAAGACCTGAGCCTGCAGGACGTGGGAGGCCTCTGATGAGAAAAGAGCGAGCAGATGCCACCAGCTGTTGGAACCCCGAAGGCAGATGTGAGGATGGAAAAGGCTTAGCATGGCTGAGGGGCCGGGAAGGCGGCTGCAGGGAGGGGCCAAACACACCCCAGCACCTGTGCTCCCCGGTTTGAAGATAAAATCACCAGCTAAGGACCGTGTGTGCTTTATATCCCGGCTGAACTGGACGGCCGGAATCGAAGTATCAAAGTGGATGCTTTACTGTGGCCCCGAACGGCCCCCACGGAGGCAGGTGGCCGTGGACCAACAAAGCATCTTCCCAACCAGGCCCGGGAGGTAAAAGTGACACTCGGTTCTGACTGTCTGTCTGCCTGGAGAGGGGTGTCCCGACTCAGCCCCACCCGGCCCGAGGACCCTCACCTCCCAGGCAGAATCACCTCCCCGAATGCCATGTCCCTTCCAGAACCTTCTGTGTGGTCATGCCGGCCCGCAGTCAGAGACGAAGCACACGAGGCGCAAAATACCCACGCGTCCACGCCCTGCAGCCCCTCTGACCGAATCACAACTCACTTTCACTCTCCAGGACGGCCCCCCTTCACCGGCTTCAAAGGCGGGGGACCGGTGGTCCTGAGCCGAGGCAGGTGTGGCGGTCGGGAGGGGGACACAGCCCAGCCCAGAGTCGGAGTGGACGGAGTGCGGGCTCCAGGGGCTGAGAACTACATCCTGCCAAGCCCGTCCCTCGGGCTGACTCTGGGGTGAGGTCCCCCTGCTGCCTCAGGAGCAACACTCACGGGGCCAAAGGGCAGAACCTTGATATTGGCACCAAGCATCCAGCTCTGTTATTCTTTCTAAAGTAGGAAAGTGGACAAAGCCACTCATTTCTCGACTCGGCAGAGCCTGAAAAGAAAGCAGACCTCACACCTGACGACCGCCCTGGGCTCATGGAGTCACGGCGACTCGGCCTGGTCCCCAGATCCAGGGGTCTCAGGAGATCCAGCCTGGGCCCTCCCGGCCCTGGCCCTCCAGCCACGGCCATGAGAAACAGGAGGGGGCTTCAGACCCAAAGAGGAGGTACCAGGGTCTCCCTCATGCCTCACCATCACCCCACATCAAAATTCATTATGGAATATATAAATTTTACGTCAAAAATCAAATCTACCTAAATCCATCCAGGGGAGTCAGGAGGCTAAAGGGCAGGGTGAGAGCTCTTAATGTGGCCAGAAGTGCCCAAGTATGTTTCTGGAACCTTCCTAGGAAACCCCTGCATGGGTCCCGGGAACCCGTCTCCTCCCACATCAGCGGGACAGCAGCCCTGGTGCCTGGCTTCAAACCGAGCCGCCTGGGGTCTTTCCTTCCTGTTAATTCCCCTTGGCATTGCCTGGGGCTGGGAGGGAGACAGGACCCCAGAGGAAGCCCACGGCGCCAGCACAGGGACAGTGACAGTGGGCACACGGGCTGAGCCGGTGTGTCCCGCCCCTCCCCACCCCCATGCTGGGGAAGCAGAGGCTTTGGAGCACGACTCAGGTCTCCTCGAAAAGCATCTCAGAACCAGGAGGTGGCTGGTCAGAGGAGCCCTGCACTATGCCCACATCCTCCCCCACAGACGCATCTAAGCATTTCCAGCCACATACCTGCGGGAGGGAGGAGCAAGCATCCTCCATCACCGGCCTCATAACTGCAGAGCAGCTCAGGCTGGGCCAGGACTTGCGTTGGGCAACTCGGCTCCCAACACGCACACACTGGGGATCACCCCCCTAATGCACCCCATGCTGGATGGGGTGCAGACCAAAGGCACACACCTTCCTGGAAATTTGTGACCTGCTGAGAAGCGGCACAAGTCTGGTGAATTTCCTAACCGAGTTCATTTTGCAGTATCCTCACGTCAGGTTCAGAAAGTGGGTGTTCAGGGTGACTGGTTATCTCTTCGGAGATGAGCAGAGCACTTCCCCAAGTTTGAGCCTGGGAACACCGTCCACGGAGTGGCTTTGCTCCCGTGCCTGTAAAGCCTGTTTGTGGGCCTCTCCTCCCACCTGGGGGGCCCGGAGGGGAAGGCTGGGTACACTAAGGGCTCTGCAGCATCTTGGGGTCCCCTCTGCCCCGAGGCGAATTTTAGATGAGCCTCTTGCTGCGTCAACCATTCCACCTCAAGGGCAGGGTCAGGCCAGGATGAAAAAGGGACCCGGCACTCGTCAGATTTGTTTAAATATAGGCTCCACCGTCTCCACCCTGAAAGATGCGTGTTTGGGGTTGAGAACGGCACACGCGTCAGATGGAAAATGTGCACGGGGTAATGTGGAGCCTTATTTGGAGGAGATAAAATATTCACCAGGACCCAGCCATGTTTTAAAATGATTATAAATTATTTTAACAGTGCATTTGCAAAGGGTTATAAAAACAGCCATAATATATTTTTTTCCTTAGATTCTAGAATTACCAGTGTGACAGCTAATGCAATAATGATTTGTTTCAAATGCCAGTGTTTAAGCTGTAGAAAGCTGATTTTATACATTTTTCCAGTAGGCCGCATTGTAGTTAATGAAATTAAACACACCAATCGCATTTGTCCCCAGGGGACGAGGAACTGAACACACCACTGGTTTATTTTTTTATTAAAATAAATTGCAGAAGGCAAGATGGACTAATTGCACACAGAATTGAAAGAGAAACATTCCATTGATATAATTAAGCCAATTTTCATGGACAGAAATAGTTATGGTGGATATAAAATAAGCAAAGCCTTCACCAGAATCTGACTTTCTTCCTTTTTTTTCCCCCGCAGAATGTTAACTATTAAACAAATATGTATCTCGGGCCAGCACACTCCTATCTGCGGCCCCAGGGCATTGTTCCCCGGACTCCAGGGAGAGGCCGCCGGCCTGGCCAGAGCGCCTTCAGATGGAGGAGGATTGGTGAAAGCCGGAGAGAGGAGAGTGGTCAGAGCAGAAGAGGCCACCCCCCCCCCTTGCCCTGGGAGCTTGGGAGCACTGTCCGGCCTGGAACGGCCACCGTGGCCCTGGCTGGAGCTTGTGAGGTGCCCAGACTTGAGGAACAGCGACCGATTCCGGGCTGGACCTGAAATTGCAGCCACCGGCTCCTCCGCCCCGCGGGC
>NW_020174791.1:2418203-2422560 GCF_003031525.2 Neophocaena asiaeorientalis asiaeorientalis
CAGGTCCTACACCTCCGGTGTTGGCTCAAGGGAAAGGCAGTAAGTGGGGTGCAGACGAGGCCAACCCCTGGTCAACACTCCAGCTCTCCTGCACCTGTCCTTGGGAGAGGACACCCAGAGCCAGGGGCTGGAGACCCTAGCAAGGCCTCTGCCCAGCCTGCATGGGGAGAGCAGAGTGGAAAAGTCCAGTCCCGGGCGGAGAAAGAAACCAGTCTGAAGCAGGCGAGTGCACGAGGCACCCAGTTGCATTCACAAGCTGTGAGCACATGTATGTCTTACTTGCTTTTTAAGAACAGACCTGTTACAAGCTGACCGTTGGCCCCGGGAAAATGCTTAAAACCTGACACATTAAACAAAGTAAAATAAAATAAAATCCTCAGAATTAACTTCAGCCTGCAGTGCCCTGGTGGGGGGCGGGGCGCTAAATAAGAAACCCTGGAGGGCTTCAAGGAACATTCAGTTTCACCATTAACTTGCTGTGTGATCCTGTCGGGTTATTTGACCTCTCTGTGCCCTGGGTTTCTTACCCAGAAAAGTGGCGCCGGCTAGCCACGCTTTGTCCTCCTCAGGGTCAGTGAACGGGGTGGGTCATGCCTCCCAAGCGGACCGTGAACACCTTTACGGGACCGTCGCCCGGAGGCTGCAGCGGCACGGAAACATGGGCGGCGGCTCAGGCTGCAGCCCGCTCGGGCCTCCCCGCAGGTGCGTGCCAGAGTGCACGGACCCCACCGGCAAGTTCGGCGAAAGGCAGGGCTCGTTCCTGGGAAGCCGAACGCCCACCCCCGCCTCGGTTTTCCCGCACCGGCCCGACTTAGACCCAGCCTTCCGGGCCCGCTGCCGCATCTCTCCCGGCCCAGGTCCGCGAAGCGACTTGGAACCGCACACGGCCTGCAGCCCGCGGAGTCTGAGCGAGGGTCAGCAGTCGGGAGGGGTGAGGAGCCCGCCCTCCTCGTTCCAGGAAACCCAGGGAGGCGGGCACCCCTGGGCCCAGACTGCGGTCCTGGAGGAGGAGGTCTGGGCTGAGACCAGGGGCTCGGAGAGGCCACCGCCACCGACCCGCTGCGCGGTGTGGACGCGGGCGCTCCTCGCGCCGCGCCGTAGTTGCCGCGACTTTGTGCGCAGAGAACCTCGGGCCGCGGCGACCATCCGCTCAGCCTGGGGACCCCCGGCCCGGCCCGGCGCGTCTGGAGCCCCGGGCAGCCTGAGTCCGCGCCCGCAGCTAGGCCGGGCCGGCTCCCTCCACCTCGAGAAGTTTCTTGCCCGCGCGCGCGGGGACGGTGCCCAGGCTGTTCCTAGAGTCCTCCTGCGCCGGCTACGTGAGCTGCAGCGTCCAAGACTTGTTACACGGGTTTGATTCAAAACCTGATAAATTGTATTTAACGCTATTTGAAATTTTTAAACGAAATTATTCACAAGATTTTTAATCCTGGACAATTTTTGTTGAAACTCTAATTATAGGTCACCTTAATTACCAGCCCAGCCCCCAAGGATCCCTAATTGCCTCCTAATTGAATAAAACAGGGGGCTAATCGCGCCCACGGCGGCGGCCCAGCGAGCTGGCGCGCCTCCCCCAGGGGTTGGTTGATGGGACCCCCGGGCCGGCCTCTCCGCCCGCACCAGGCCTCTCAACAGAAACGGGGGACTGGGTCCCCTGCCCTGAGCTCTGCCCAGAAGGGAGACGCCCGGTGCGTAGGAGGCCGCGGGCGGGGAGGGTGGAGGAGGACCGGCCCGCACCTGCACCACGACAGCAGCCAACGGGAGCAGCGGGGCGGCCCTGAGCGGCGCAGGGTGACTGGGGACCCCAGGGCAGAGCGGGTGCCCTTCCCCCAGGGAGCCCGTCGGGAGGTCACTCCACGAACAGGGATCCCCCCTCCAGCGGGGCCTCGGCACCCTGGCACGCCCGCGGGGCCCCCCCCCAAGCCAGAGCCTTCGGGCCATCAGCGCATCGCCGCAGGGCACCTGGCCTTGGCCGCCAGCCCCGCACCCCGCCCCTCCACCGCAGCCTCCGCGTTTTCGCCCGAAGCGGGGTAAGCCGCCAGACTCCCGCTGGACATTTCCTGGCGCTGCTGCCCTACCAGGCGTCCAGATGGGAGGCTGCTGTCCGGCTCCTGGGAGAGGACGAGTGGAAGAGGCAGGCCTCCGCCCTCCCCCACCCCCGAGGGTGGGAGAAGGCTGGGCCCAGCGGAGCTGCAGCCTGGCCTGTTTCTGCTGGGGAGAAGGAACCGGCTGGCAGCTCAGCCTACAGCCAGGCTCCCCCCACCCTGTCACACACATCAGTCTCCAAGGAGGCGCACAGAGCCTTCATCCTGCAGAGGCAGTGCCCTCACCCACACCCCAGGGGCGAGGTGGCAGTCAGCAGCTGTCTGGAGGAGACTCTGCCCAGGCCTGAAATATGCAGTCTCGGACTCGGGGGTCTGTCACCTCCACGGGGATCAGGCCTCACAGGCACTTACATGAGGGCCCTGGCTGGATGCTGTTTCGGGGGCACATCCTTCCTCCCACTAGGTCCCTACCTGCCCACCTGGCTCCCAACAGCGGCAGAAACACGAAGCTTTTGTGTGGCATTTCATTTTTAAGTGTGGGCAGGGACGGTCCCATTTCCCCACCGGCCAGCAAAGCCTAGCCGTGTGTGAGGGGACCCTGGCCCCGACCTGTCCTCACCCCGCTCAGGTTTCCCAGTCTCAGCTTGAGATGGAGGGTTTCCCAGCAGCTGACCTGTAGCCCTGGCCTGAGTGCCCCAGTGTCCTCTGACCTTACAAGCTCAACTCACAGCCCCCAGTGTGGGCCCCAAAGTTGCTACCAACTCAGCCAGCACGCAGACCCAGCGGGAGAGACCCCCTGGAGCGGGGTCCTGGGGAAACACAAACAAAATCAGAGCCTCAGATGCACCCTCTAGGGCAGCCCCCCAAGCTCTGGATGGGGAGGGTCACACCCCAGCCCCGACCTGGCTGTCCTTCCATGCCTGGTACAGGGCTGCAGGCACAACCTAGTCCTGCACACTGGCCTCGGGACCATGACCTCTTCCCTGCTCCCAGCCCCCTGACCCTGGCCGGGATGTGGCTTGGAGGGAGAGGTTCTGTTGGTGGCACTGGGTCTGCCCCACTGCCTCGGACTCAGGTAATGGAGTCAGGTCCCTCGGGACGCCCACATCTGCTTAAAATATTGTCCAAAGAAATGAAATTTCTTAGTGGATCCAGTGATCTGTGTCGGGCAGGCAGTGAGGTCCCGTGCCTGCCTGGGCCACCTTTTTGGGGAGGGCTGGGGGCAGCTGTCCTGGCTGTGGAGCACAGGCGGGAGGGGTTCCCACAGCTCACTCCAGCGTGGCTCCAGCTGGGTCTGGGCCTGACAGCCCTGCTCCGCGCCGGCTTTTTCTCAATAAGGACTCCCAGGAAAAGAAACCCTGTGCTCTGCCCTACCCTTGGGTCCAGTTCTCCCGCCTCTGAGCCGGGCTGCAGGTCGCTGCCAGGCACCCATTCTAAGGCCCTAGGCAGAGCCGGGCCGGGAACCTTCCCCACCTGGCCGGCGTGGAGTACACAGAGAGCTGAGGGCCAGACGGGCAGCCGGCGGGCGTGGGACGCTCGCAAGTTTCCGCGGCCGCGCCGAGCACCCTGAGCCGGCCTCTCGCTTGCAGCGAAGGCCCGGTTGAGAATTCGGCCGCTTTCCACTTTCTCGCTCCAGCTTCGGGCCCTTCCTCGGGAGGGCCTGACCCGGGCGGCGGGCCGCCGGGGAGCCGAGACACTGAGGAGATCCGCGGTGCACAGACAGACCCTGACACGCACACGAACACGCATACTCCGCGCGCCCGCCGGCGGGCAGAGAGCACGCGCGCAAACCACCGAACGCGGGGCCTTGTTCGCACCAAGAGGGGCCAGAGGTCACGGGAGGCCGGGGAGGCCGAAGCCACGAGCCCTGGGCAGAGGAGACCGGCTGGAAATGGGCGCTTCAACGAGGGGCCCCGAGCGGCTGCGGGCGGAGTCCAGGGTCGTCCTGCGGAAGCTGGGAGCTGCTTTTCCCCCGCGGGCCCGACGCGAGGCCTACGGCTCTGGGGGAGGGGGCGGTGCGGCTGAGCCTCTGCCGAGCACCGAACCGAGAGGGTAGGACTTCTTCGGAAAAGTGCCGCGAGCTTCGCGCCCCCCGGGCTCACGCTTGGGGGCTCGGCCCTGCGTGCTGCGAGGCCCGGACGGGCAGGGTCGGGCCCAGGAGGACCGGACCGATCGGCCTGGTGGTCCGGCAGGGATTCCCCAGGGGAGCAGGCCGGGCGCCCCTTCTGCGGGTGGGCGGGCGGCCGCGGAGGAGGGGGCGGCGAGAGCTGGAGGAGCCGAGAACGCTCGGGACGGCGCTCGCCGCTTCGCTGCAG
>NW_020174791.1:2422753-2423008 GCF_003031525.2 Neophocaena asiaeorientalis asiaeorientalis
TCGCGGAATCTCTCTCCTCCTCCTTGAGTCCAGAAGCAGCTACACACTATCTTCATCTCCCCAGCATTGTCAGTTTGGACACCTTCGCACATGCGCACAGAGCACTCAATCTGACACCCCTCGCCGGGGCCAGAAAAACTTTGCGATGTATTCATCATCCTCATCGTCGCGCCGCCGCCGCCGCCGCCGCCTCGGCGCGGGATTGGGGGGCTCTCCTCGGCCTTCCTGGTCTTCACCTCACTTATCTCTCCCCCC
>NW_020174791.1:2423283-2428411 GCF_003031525.2 Neophocaena asiaeorientalis asiaeorientalis
GCACTGGGGAGGCGGCGCCGGGGCAGCCGTCCCAGCGCCGGGCGCCCTGCACCTCGCCGCCTCGGGCGGGCCCGCTCTCTCCTGCCTCCGCGGCCCCAGGTGAGTACCCAGCGGCGCGAGCGCCCGAGCTGGGCCACCTCGAGCGACCGGAGCCTCTGGGGACACGTCCCCCTGGCCTCGCGCGGCCCAGGTGCGTCTCGGGCGGGAGAGCCGGCGAAGGAGCAGGTGCCGGAGCGCGGGCGGGAGCCGACTGGGCGTTCCTTCTGCCCCACAGCCCTCAAATTCGGAGGGGCGGCGGCGGAGGGGCAGGCTGGGCGCAGGCAGCGTTTTCCGGGCCCAGGGGCCTGGAGGGGACGCTGAGAACTGCTCACTCGAGTATGTCTGGGATTCGAGAAGGAATTGGAAGGAATCGGAGGCGCTGACCCCCGCGCTCTTTCAAGTACCAGGGTTCTGCCAGGCCGCGAGACTTGCATCTGCCAGAGAGTCTCCCTGAGCCGGGGAGGGGTCGTGTGCGCGGTGCGGGGTCTCTGTCGCCCTGGGTGGGCTCCGGGCCGTGCCCCTCCCCTTTGTTGTGCAGTGAGACCAGTGGCGCCTCCGCTGGGACCTACATTGGGAACCCCGCGTCCTCGCCATAAAAGACGTGAACTGGCAATGTCCAAGGAGCTGCCCCCGAAACCCCGGGGTCCTAGCAGAGGCGCCCCGATGCCGAGGGGCGCATGGCCCACGCTACCCCAGAGGAAAGCCCGACGGAGCCGGGCTTGTCAAAAGCCAGCGGCGGCAGCACGCTGAGCCTTCCACCCTGGCCTCTCGGCCGGCCTCAGCCGCTTCCCTGCCAGGATTCGAACCCCGACGGAGCCCCCACTGCTGTGGGGGTGTGTGTGTGTGTCCGGGCTTGAGCCCGCTCGCTTGCCGACCCGGACGGAGAAGGCGCTCTCTGCCCGGCCGGGATGCCCACTGACCGCCGCCTCTGTTGTTTCCGGCCCTTGGTGAGTGTTGCCTGCGGTGGCGGCCCGAATTCACCGTCAGCTCAGTCCCCTGGCCCGCAGCCCTCCAAGGGCCTGTGGCTCGCCGCCTCCCGAGCCCTGACCATCTTTCCTCAGGGACTGGGCAGAGAACCCCCAGGCTCAGAGGGTCCCTGGGCCTTGTTGCCAGGCCCCCGGGGCTTGGAGGAGAGTCCCCACGGGGGGGCTAGGGCATGGCTGCGAGTCCTCGTGGGCTCAGAGCCCTCTCAAGCCCAGGGTGTGTGTGGGGGGGGGTTGCTGGGACAGGCAGGAAGGGAGCTGGAGCCCCCCGCTCTGGAGCTGGAGCCCCCCGCTCTGGAGCTGTCTCCCTTGCCCAGCCACGGCAGGCTCCAGCGGGGAGCCAGAAGAGCACAGACACAGGGTCTCCCTCCCGCCTCGGCACCCCAGATTCTCCCAGCCAGGTTAGGGGTGAGGCCTGGGGGGAATCCAGTGGCTCTTGTGAAGCCCTCCCACCTACAGAGAGAGGGAGTCCCTTCCGCACCCCACCCCCAGCTTAGCACTGCTTCTCCCACCCGGGTGGCAGCCAGCAGGACCCGAGGTCAGGAAGGCCCAGCCTCTTCTGGGGGTGCCGCAGCTCACTCAGGCCCTCTCTGTGCTCCCTCAGCTCATGAGGTGATTGAAATTATGGAGCAGCCTCCGGACTCTGGGACTGCACCCTTGCCGGGGCCCAGGAGAGGCGGGCAGGCGTCCAGGGAGAGGGCCCGGCTGTGCTGTCTCTTGCCCGTGTCCCCTAGGGCCCTGGAGGGTGGGGAGAACTACAGCTCAGAGCCTGCCTGGGGAGGGGTAAGCTAGTGATCAAGGGAGACGGCCGAGGTGCCGACACCCCCAGGGTGCTCTCTCGAGTCAGCCACATCAGCTTGAGAAGCCCAGGCCGGCGTCCCCAAGGCCATGTCCCTGGCCAAGGTTGGGTCCCGGCCTGGCCAGGCCCTGCCCCCGCGTGGTGAGACTTAGACCTGACGGGGAGCAGGTCAGGCCCCAGGGAGAGTCCTGAGGAGCAAAAGGGTGGAGCAGGGAAAATCAGAGGCAGGTCCTCCGGGGCGCCCAGCTCTGTGTCCTGCCCCACCGCTGACATTAAGGGACTCGGGGAAACAGGTTGGGCCAGGGGGCGTGCTCAGCCAGAATAAGGCAGTTTTCATTTCAATGGTACTAAAAGGTTTAAAGGCTGTTTTCAAACTGAGCTAAGCTTTGGGGAATTCTTGTGGCCGGCCCAGAGCTGGGGCCTGGGGACTCCGCACTGGGGTGGGAATACACAAGTGCCGCCCACCCCGTCCCTGGCGCCCTCATCAGGGGCTTCTGTCCCTGCCAGACTGTCCAAGGCTGGTGACGTGTGGGTCGACCACAGTGATGTGCTCTACACCCTATGGAGTTTGGGAACAGACTTCAATGCTGCGGTCTAGGGGACGGGAGGGGGGACTTTTACCACCAACTTCTCCCGCAACCTAGAATCCTGCTTCCGGCCAGAGCTCAGCACACTCCCAGCCTCACCAGCAAGCAGGGAGGTGCAGCTGGAGACCCAAGACCAGATGAACTCCTTTGGGAAAAGGCTGGGCTTGGGAGAGAGCAGGTGAAGTTGGTCCTGCAGGGCTATCGTAAGCCTCATTGTGGGCCCCAGGGCTCCCAAGAAGCCCATTTGTAATAAACCACACTGGGGTATAGTACACTCCCAGTGTCCACACTGCGGGGCTAGAGGGTCCCTTTGCTCGGCCAGGAAGGGGCCCCATGCCAACTGGAAGGGGCCGTGCCTGTGGAGAGGAGGTCCACGTCGTGAGATCTGTGGGCCTGGAGGTGCAGGGTCAGAGCCGTCCAGCGGCCCAGCCCAGGACCTCAGGCCCAGGGAGCCCCTCTGCAGACTGTGGCTGCGGGGTGGGAACAGGCAGCCAACGGGCCAGACGCACTGACCCTGCTAGGTTCCCGCTGCTTTCCTCCACATTCCCCTCTGTGTTCACTGAATTCGCCCATGGGCTCCAGGCACTCAGTCTCCTGGCTCCATCGGATGACGGTCAAGTTCTGTTCACCCTCCAGTTTCTGCTCAGAAAAGAGTAGCTGAGAGAATAAAGGCAGGCTCCGTTCGTTCGTTTACACGGGGACGCCTCTCAGGAGATCCGGAATTGCCCCGGGGGGTGTCCAAACCACCGGTCCTCGCCCCACCCCCGACCTAGGGCCACTGAGTCAGGCCAAGATGGGGGTCTCCCTCTCTGGGCAGATTCTGCCGCGCACTAGGTGGAAATGGCTCCCATTTGAGCAGCAGAAGGAGACCACGCGGGATGCTTGGGGACAAGCAGTATGGTTCCCACTGCACACAGAAGAAAGCGGAAATGGTCTCTGTGGCCAGCAGGGGACCCAGTCGGGGACTGAATGCAGAGGGCTTCCAGCCTGGGGTGAAGAGTGTTTGGTCCAGCATGGGGTGGGGGGCACAGGCAACCCACAGAGCCCTTTCCTCCCCAGCCGGGCCTCCACACTGGCCCCATGGTGGGTGCTGCCCCAGCACTGCATCTCAGCCCCAGACTGGGGCCACAGGAGCCTCCCTGGACCCTGGGGTTAATATTTCAGACCTCCTTTTGCCCCTCTTCCTACGCCAGGCCCAGAGACGCTCGCTGTGGCCCAGGTAAGTTTAGAGGCCAGAAGCACACAGGACCTGATTTCTGGCCAGCGAGTTCAGAAGCTATGTGGCGGCTCAGAGCGGAGGCCTCCCGGCACCCACACCCAGTCCCTGGTTCTGGAGTGGGTCGCAGAGAGGGTTGGGGACGCTCCCAACCAAGACTTCCCAGGAATGTGAGCCATGTAGCTGATTTCGAACAAACCCCAGATGTTTAGAAGCCTACTTCCTTGTGAGGCAGGAGGACGCTCTCTCTTGTAGACGGGCAGCCTCTTGGGGGGGCTCCGGTGATTCCTCTGCGGGGATCTTGGAGTCCTGGCTCAGGCCACCATCTTGCAGGAGCGCAGGTGCCCCTAAGGGGCACCTGGGGTCTGCCACGTGCTTTGGCGGGATGTGATCAGGAGTTTTGTTTTCTTTTTTTTTTTAATTTAAGAGATGGAGGCTGTGGGCTTGAACTCCCTCGTTTGAGCCAGGTGGGAGTTGACTCCAGTATCTCGGCCCAAACCAGCACCCCAAGAAGTGCAGAAAGTCCCTGGCGACTCATTCCCCCGCAGCGCGCAAAGCGGGCGGGACTCTGAGGGCTAAGTCCCCGGGCTCCAGCAACCGCGCGGGCTCCGGCTCCGGCCTCGGCCGCCGAGCCCAATAAACGGAATCGGTTTCCCACGCTTCCCCTCTCCATGCCAGAACTTTTCAAAACTCGCTTAAGAATTCCGTCGTCCAGTTTGCGCGGGTCCTGAGCCTCGCGTTCACCCCGCGCCGCCTGGAGAGAGGACCCTCGCGCCGCCCGCACCCCCGGCCGCCCGCCCGCGCACGCGGGGAGCAGCTTCGTTCCCCTCACTGCCCTGGCCCTGCGGCGCGGGCAGAGCTCCGCCCCGCAGAGGTGGCACTGCGGTCGCTACGGAACGCTGCCCGCGTAGACGCGGCCGCCGCCTTCTGCTCCAGGTTCCGGCTGCGCGCAGGCAGGGCCCTGGCAACAACGAAAACGGAGAGCCGCGTCGCTTTCCGGGCGTCCGAGTCCCGGGAGCCTCTGGGTGGGAGCCCGCCCTCCGCGTCCCCAGACGCCTCAGAGCCGAGCAGACTCCCCCATCCACACCTCGGTTTGCCAAGCCCTCTCCTCTGCGTCCTCTGAACCTTGGTCCCTGCCGCTGCACCGCGACCCCGTTAGTCTGTAAACCAAATTTCGCCTTTGGTCCTGCCGCATCCTCCCGACGTAACCGTGGAGGAGGATTTCTTCACGCCTCAGTTTCCCCATCTGTGCAATGGGGCAAAATACTCCTGCGCCCCTCCCAGGGTTGATGTGGGATTGGCAGGGAGAGCGGAGGATGGAAAACGCCCGGCGGGGCCCAGCGCTGCCCACCTTTTGGGGCTCAGAGGTCGTGCCCAGACTGGAAGGGGCCCAGGGTTGCTCTTGAGCGATCGCTGCCCTCCCCCTTTTCTCCCCCCCGCCCCCACCCCAGAACTCCCCTCTCCCCGGAGCGGTGGCGGAGGTGCCAGGGTCCCTCTCGGCGCC
>NW_020174791.1:2428767-2453681 GCF_003031525.2 Neophocaena asiaeorientalis asiaeorientalis
GCGTCTCCAGTCTCCGCCCTGTCCCTGGACAGGGTTTCCCTCGCCCTGGGCGGTTCTCTCAGTTTCCTTTGGGGCCCGGATGCAGGGAGGTTTAACACAACAGGCTCCAACTCTCGGGGTGGTACCACCGGGCACCCAAAACCTCACAGAGGGTGGGTGCTGGGGATGCCGGGGGAGGGGGACAGGCGATAGAAGCCCTGATTCCAGCTGAGCTCGCAGAAAGGAATTTGACCCCGTCCCTCCCCCTCCCCACGCCGCGGGGTGTCGGGCTTCTGGGCGGGGCCCTGGGGCGTGACCCAGGGCTTAGAGATCAGCCTTAAACTAGCCCAGCTAGTGGTGAGGGAGGGAATAGGGAGCTAGGGGAGCTCGGGGAAGGGCAAGGCCTGTTCAAACCGTCCAGGCTGCCCACTGCTTCTGGGCAGGACCAGTGGAGGATGTGGGGGGGGTGGCCAGGGGGCGCCAAGTGGACACACCCTCCCCAGGTCCCCTTGACCTGCCACTAAACCAGTAATCGCCGGCGGCTCTCTGAACCGGCAAGAAAACGGAAGAGACCAGGACGGCCCCAGGCAGGGAATTACCTCTTGTGCTGAGTGACCCGAAGCTGATGGAATCAGTTGGGGATTCCTGTCCGCTGGGGCAGGGCTGGCTGCTTCTGCCCCTGGCGCCCAAGCCCAGGACCCGGGGGCTCTAGGAAGCAAGCAGGGCTCCGCTGCCCCTGCTAGGGCTTCTCCACCTTCTCTCCCTTCTGCGAGGGCAGTGGGGCTCCCTCGCCCGTCCTCCCTCTCAAATCTGCACGAGGTTCCCCGGTGAAGGAAGGAACGGTGGCCGGAATGGCAGAGACATGCTAACACAGGGCCCTGCGCCTGCAGCTCAAGCAGGTCAGGGGTCCTCCTTGAGGACTGAGGGACTAGGGTAGCAGCCCCTCACTCATGGGGCACACCCCCATGATATCAGTGGAGCTATGATGAGTGCCTTGCCGGGTGGGGGGCAGCAGAGGGATTGCCCGGGCACTGCCCTCACCACTCACTAACACAGGACGCCTCCCCTGCTCCCCGAGGGGGGGCAGGAGGTGCTCAGCTTAGAGCCAGCTCCTTCCCCATTCCACCTGGGACTCTGGGTCAGCCCCCCACCGGCCTCCTGGGCACCCCAATTTCCTGCTGTGCGATGTGGGGTGCTGTGGGCACAGCTGCCTGCAGGGACGGGGCCTGGCACCTCCTGGGAGCTCTTGAGCACTTGGAGAGGGGACTGCTAATGGCAGGAGTCCCTGCACCCTCTGACCCCTCCTCTCCCAGAACCAAGGCCTGCTCCCAGGGCTCTGAGCTGGCTCCCTTGCTGGACACAGAGGGCAGATCGGGCCAGGACTGAGGATGGGGCTCCCAGGAGCCGTGGGTTCCCCTCGCCCTGCAGCTCTGAACACACTCCCAGAGTCAGGCCCACCCTCTTGACCTTGGTCTGGTCAGAGGGGAGGCCGTCCGAGGGCCAGCTGGTCTCCTGGCACCTGCCTTCAGTGCTTCTCATAGGCCGCCCCCTGCCCCCTGAGAGGCCAAGGCTCTCAGACTGCGTGCGGACCTAATATTCATTCATTCATTCATCGATGTACGGCCAGAGGCTCTGGTAGGGCTGGTGCGCCTGGAGCTACAGTCGCGGCGCAGGCCGAACGTGAAGCCCGTTCCTCCAGCAGGCCTGCAGCTTCCAGAGCATCTTACCCTCCCCTCCCCCGCTCCCCCCAGGGTCCCAGTGCCTGGCCCACACCTGGGAGTGTGCTTGGAGCTCAGTGATGCTCAGTGCCCTGTCCTTCAGCTGTCCTGATTCAAAAAGGGCTGCCCTGCATTCAGCAGCCTGTGCCAGGGGACCGGGACGACACAGCAGTGAGCAAGCCACCCAGGTCCCCTGCTGCAAGGTGCAGGGTTTGCAGAAGCGAAGCCCACTTGCTCTGGGGTGGGTGGGGTCAGCGGGATGATGGAGGCAGGGGACAGTGGCAGAAAAAGCATCCTCGGGAGACGTGTGGTCTCTCCGTGGGGTTCCCTGGCCTGGAGTGATGGAGCCCGGGTGGTGCTCAGAGGCGCGAGGACTTCCCACAGAGGTGGGACGGTGGGAGTCACCTGCTGGACACAGATCCCTGTTCCAGGTGACACGCAGCAGGATGTCCTCAGGGTTTGCGGAGGACAGACGGACACACCGCCGTGGAGGGAGGGGTCTTCATCTGGGACCTTTCCTGGTGGTGCCAGGATCGTGAGCTCCGGAGGGGGCTCTGGCCTCTGGGTCACCGTGTGCTCCTGACAGTGACTGTGTCCAGAAAGACTCAGCCACTGGGGCTGGTATATTCTCAGAGTCCAGCTGTCGCTGGGGAGTCAGGCCAGTGGCTGACTGCCACCCAGTGGCATCCCAGGACCCTTCTGGGGCTGTCCCCGGGGTGCAGACCGGTGGCTTCGGGTGCCCAGTTTGGAGCTAACATTTCAAGCAAGTCAGGCTCAGAATCTGGGCTTCTAGGAAGAAATTTCCAATCATGAAATGTGTCACTTGAGAAAATATATGTGTCAGTTAACTGTGCGCTGAGCCCGGACCGCATGGGACATAGTTGTTCTAATAAACATGAATAAGCCCGTTTTCACATTAGAGGAATAACAGTTTCGAGTAGAAATGCGGCACTTTTAAAAGAGGTTAATTAATAAACAGCAGGTAATTGTTCATAGCACATGGTGGTAGAGGGTAATTTTCATTTTAGAGTAGAGAAGGGCCAAATGTGCCCCCCCCCCCGCAAACTTAGATTTTTTGTGTAATAATCACCTTGGCTTCACCTCCGCCTTTAATTTTTACAGCTGGAGCTGTTTATCATCGCTCCAACTTTCGCTAAAAAGGAAAAACTATCACTTAAACAAAGCCATTGAAAACTCAGCATCATATGTGGATTTCTTAACATAAATAAATCATACAAACCAAGATTTATGTTCTCCAAATGATGTCATTCGCTGAAGGCTGCCTTCCCAATCAAATCAACAGTTAGTGACTCTCCTTTTGTGCGTGTGCTTTTTGCAAAATAAGAAGAGCCGCTCTGGTATCCTCATTGCTCTTTTCTCCGCTGTGCCCAGGACATCAGAAAGGTTTCTCCCTGGATCAGCAGAAGTGGGTCTAAAAGGTGGCCGCAGATTCAACACCACAGACTGCATTTCAAGCCTTTGTTCTGGAAACCTAAGTTCTGAGTTGAAAGACTATTAAAGCTTCCTGAAGGGTTTGTTCAGACCCCAGCAGAAGTTGAGGGCCCTGTGGGTCTCCCAGCACCTGGGATGAGAGCCATCACATTGAAATGAATGAGGAAGATGAAAATACCAGGATGGGCAGATCCATAGAGACAGAAAAGAGACCAGTGTTTGCCAGGGCTAGGGGAGAGGGATGTGGAGGTGACTGCTTCCTTAGCACAGGGTTTCCCTCCGGGAAGATGAAAATGTTCTGGAACTCGATAGCCCACTTTAAAACAGGGGATGTCATGCTATGTGAATTGTATCTCAATAAATCGGTTATTTGAAAATCACGACGGAGTGTGTATGTTTCAACAGCTTTATGCTCTTAAAGCTTTCTCAGCTTTGAAATGAGCACGCAGATGGGTGAGTGTGTTACACCTGCAGGGAGTAACGTGAGCGCTGGCCCCAGCTCCCGGGCGAAGCGTGAGCACGTGACCATTTTCTTCACGGCTCTCCGTGCAGCCCGCTTTCCCTGATTGTGTCGCCTTCCCACCAGCCCAGAGGTAACCACCCCCAGGTTTTTGTGTTAACCATCTCCTTGACTTGACTTCCAGCTTTATCGTGTAATGTAGATCCTGAAAATGTGAGTCCAGCCACAGAAGCTTTTACTCAAATTGCAGTGAGCGAGGAACATTAAAGTCATCAGTAGTGGGTGTGTGAAACGTGGTGAGTCCAAACTGTGACATATTTCTCAGCCATCAGTAGTGGGTACGTGAAATGTGGTGACTCCAAAGTGTGACATATTTCTCAGCCAGCGACGGGAATGGAGTCCTCACCCCTGTTACAGCATGGAGGGCCCTTGAAAACTGATGCTCAGTGAGAGAAGACAGTCACAAAAGGCCACATACTGTATGACGCTGTTGATATAAAGTGCCCCAAATAGGCAAATCCAGAGGGACAGAACACAGATCAGTGGTTGCCCACCTGTGGAAGGAAAAGCAGTGGCATCTCAGCAGGTGGAGTTTCAAGACCACAGTGCGGCTCCAGCCCCCGGGCGTGGACAGGAAACCCTCAGTTGGAAGCCAGCAGGAAAATAAGGCTGACCAAGGTCAGGTGCCCAGTGACCGCAGTGTGGGTGATATATGCGTTCAGGAACACACGTCCATTGTGCACCTACTATGTGCCAGGGCAGCCATAGCCCCAAGGATATAGCAGTGACTGAAACAGACAAAAGACTCTCCCTCCCCCACCAGCTCCCTTCCTCATGGGGAGGGAGCAATAAGCCAGATACAGCGGATGGAAGGCTGTACTACTGTGAGAATAAGGAAAGAGGAGAGGTGAGGGTTTGGGGCTGAGGAGCGTACAATTCTCAATAGGGAGGCCTGGGGAGACTTCCCTGAGGTGGTGGCATTTGAGCAGGGATGTGAGGGAGTCAGAAGGGTGCCATGTGCACATCGAGAGGAACAGCATTTGGGCAACGGGAACAGCCAGTGTGGAGTGCCCAGAGGCAAAAGCACCCAGTGCTGGAGCAGAAGGAAGGAGGGAGAGGAACAGGAAATCAATCAGGGGGTAGTGGGCTGGGGGAGGCTGCAGACTGAAGCTGTGGCTGGAATTAACATGGTTAATCAGCTGACCTCGAGGTAGGGAGAGCATCTCCTGGGTTACGTAGCTGGGCCCAGTGTCATCACAAGGCTCCTTAAATGTGGTAGAGGGAAGCAGAAAGAGTCAGATAGTTTTGCTGGCTTTGCATATGGAAGGGGCCAGGAGCCAAGGAGAGCAGGCAGCCTCTAGAAGACAGAAAAGGCAAGAAACTCTATTCTAGACCCTCCAGAAAAGAAAACAGCCTGACCAATGATACTTTGATTTTCACCCAGTGAGACTCACTTCAGACTTCTGACCTGCAGACTAGTAAAATGGTAAATCTGTGCTGTTTCAGGCTACGTTACAGCGACCACAGGAAACTCATACGGGGGTGACAGGAACCTCATCCATCTGTGGTGAAGACGAGCTGGGTCAAGATAAAGGTCTGAGCCAGGCTTTCCCAAGTTAATCCAGAGGACAGTGGCTGCGGGGACATTGGTCATGGCCGTCCTCACAGCCGGTTCCTACTCACTCTGCTCCAGTATGGATGGACCGGTTGCCCTTGACATCCCACCCATGGCCACAAGCCTAGAAGCTCTGGTCATTATCCCCTAGGGAATGCCTTTGCATCTTCTGCTCCCTAGTGCTTGTATTTTCTTGGCTTACTTTCTCACATTTGTGGAGCACATCCTGCAGTAACTTCTGGTAAACTGGAAGATACATTTCATTTTTAGGACCTCACGTGTCTGAAAATGCCTTTATTCTTCCACCACCCGGAATGCTAGCCTGGCTGGGTGTAAAATTCTAGATTGGAGATGATTTTCACCTAGAATTTCAAGAGTTTTGCCCCACTGTCTTCTTGCTTCGAGGGTAGCTGTTGAGAAGTCCAAGGAGATTCTGTTTCCTTATACTTTGTATGTGACTTGCTTTTTTGTCTTTGGAATCCATAGACTCTCCTCATCGTCCCGAGTGTTCCCCTGTTTCACAGTGATGCACCTCAAGGGTCTGACTTCATCCACGGTGGGTTCTTTCAAGCTGGAAGCTTACGTCCTCCAGCTCTAGGAACGTTTCTTTAAACGCTGTGTTGCTGGTTTTCCACTGTTTCCTCTGTTCTTTGCCTTTGGAAACTGAAGTTAGCATGAAGTCTTCTTCTGCCCATGTGGTCCGGGTGTCGTCCTAATGGCTTTGTACTACTTGTTTCAGTCTCTGCCTTTCCTCCAATATCTGCTGATCCTTGGCTGTCTGCCCATGATCCAGAGGGTGTAGTACAGAGCTGGTCGGAAGATCTGAGAGGGCGGGGGGGCTGTTGCCTTTGAGATTCACAGAAGGGTGGTCCTGCGAACACTTGGTGACATCATCCTTAGGGACCAATCTAATTCCCAGTGATTGAGGCAGGGGCATGGCTGCCAGTTTTCTGGGGGCCACGTTGGGGTGAAGACTGGGGTAAGGCTGCCTGCATTCCAGGGAATAGAACTTGGGGCTTTCCTGACATGGGGGAGGGGCGGCTGGAGGGGGAGGGGATCTAGGACTCGAACTTCCTCACAAACCCCTTTCACGTCCGCTTTCCTGACCGTAGCCACTTGTGCACCCCTCATTTAGAGGTGCTTTTATGGCCAGTCCTGAGATTGGGGGTACTCTCTGTCCTAAATCTGGTAAAATCTCGCATTTCCACTCTCCATTTAGGGCTGTGTCTCTTGTCAGTGACCCGGTTACCGTGGCTCCATGCAGTTCGGCTTTTAGGCGTTTGCGGTTTCTCTGTCCTCTCCACCTCGTGGGTAAATGTCTTTTAACATCGCTTTATTGTGGTTGCAGTGGGTTTGCAGTGAGAGGACTGTTACGTGTGTTTAATCTGCTGTCTTAACTGGAGGCTTTTGTGGCTCTCTTAGAGAAGCTGTGTCCATTCTTAGGTCTGGGCCTGGTACTATGCAGGGTCCAGCCTCTCCAAGCAAGCTTTCCTGGGTTCTGATGGGTTAATTCCCCAGAGCCTCCCCCATGGCACATTCCAGCAAAAAAAGACTTGATCCATGAAGTCTGTTGGTTCCACTGATATGTCCTGGGGTGGGGGGACCTTCAGGGACCTCAACTGAAATATTAACAGCAGTTTTCTCTGAGTGATGGGATTTCAGGATAGTAGAACTTTTTTCTGTTATGCTTATGTGAATTTTAATTTTTCTCCAGGCAGTATATATCAGTTGTGTAATTGTTACGATGTTTAAAATTAAGAACAAAATCCTATCTGTCTTTCGAGAGCCAGCGCAGACATCCTGGAGCTTCTCCTGGTCCCACTGTCGGTACTGCCGCCTCACTGCATGTGTGAGAGGGGCATTAAATACAACTTTATTTTCTAAAGATTAACTTGATTTTGAAATCAGAGCCTCATTTCTAACAGGGTGTGGAAGACTGGGACACGCCCTGAGCTTGTGACTCAGTTTCCCGGTTGTTTCAGATGGGGGGAGGGGCATCTGGGCTTCGAACCTTGGGTGGGATCTGGGGAGAGCTGCCCCTCCCCACCCTGCGACTCGTTTGGGTCTCGGTTTTCTCACCTGCAGATGTGAGAACAGCACCCACCTGTGGGCCGTTTTGGGGTGAAGGTTGCTGATGTGGGTGAAGGGCTGAGAATCCTACACAGGAAATTTACCACCTCAGCCGTTTTTCAGCGCACAGCTCAGTGGCATTAAGCACATCGACACCATTGTGCAACCATCACCACCATCGTCTCCAGAACTTTCTCATCGTCCCAAACTGACACACGGCCCCAACTAGACACTCACTCCCCACCCCTCCCCCACCCGTGACACCCATCCTTCTCCTTTCTGTCTCGACGTGGCTCCTCTAGGGACCTCACGTGAGTGGCACCAGACAATATTTGTCCTTTTGTGTCTGGCTTATTCACCGAGCACAGTGTCCTCGAGGTTCATCCGGCGTCAGCGACTCCTTCCTCGTCGGGGTGCCTGTTACCGCAGAGTGAACTGGACCCCCCTGGGGCACCCGTGCGGCCGTGGATGGACGCTCAGCTGCTTCCACCTTGCCGGGCTGCTTTCAACAATGTTCTTCTGCATCTCGCCTGTGGTGTGGGATTGCTTTTGCCCCTCTGCACAGGGTGGGGGTGTTGCAGCCCTCTTTGGGGGCGTCTTTGGGGGCGCAGGCACTCCATCACGTACCTCTGTCTTCTCCCTCCTGACTCTGAGCCCCCGGAGGCTGCACAGGGTCTGATCTGATTTGCCCCGGTCCCCAATGGGTGTGAGGTGGGCACCTCCTCCGAAGCCCCCACTCAGAAGTGGACAGCTTTACCTCAGAGTCGAGATTCTACTCACTTTCCAGCTGGGGCTGGACCCCAAGGGGTGCTGAAGACTCCGGCGGCTCCCAGGTCAGGTCCTCCCCTCGTCCTGGACCCCAGGAGGACACGGGGGATGGGGCAGAGCCCTGCTGGGGAGGGGGAATCCGGAGCTCTTTGCTGAGGGCTTGAGGGCAGAGACTGGCCTCCATCCACACACTTAAAATTGGGTCTGTCACCCCAAAGAAGGCTATGACGGTCAGAGCCAGGGGCGCAGTCCCAGGGCTCCTGGCATCTCCCCCCAGCACCCTCTCCTACTCTCTCCACCCCAGGCCAGGCCCTCGGCCTCAGCAGCCTCCAGGGAAGGAAGGCTGCACCCCAGACCCCAACCTCCCCTGAAAAAAGTGACCCTTGGAAAACCTACTAGAATGGGGCTCCTTCCGGGCACCAGGCATCGGGATGTTTACAAGTGCCAGGGTGAGATTCGCCTGAGATGCGAGATGCGGGCGTCACAAACAGAGCCACTGGCAGCACGCCTGCAGGATGAAGGAAGACTTTGTAAACACAGACAGGAGGCGCCGGGGAAGGGTCCTTGCGGAGGAAGCAGCCTTCCAGGGCACCTTGTAGCCACTGGGGGCCCACACCAGGGTGGGCTCTGCACAAACCCACCCAGAGAGCTCCAGACTTTCCATTCCACCAGGGGATCCCTCCCTGCACATGGACACGGAGGATGCAGCCCCTTGGGCACTGCAGGAGGGGAGTTTACCAGAGCTGCAAGGCCACCTCCCCCAGGAAGCCCTCCTGACACTCTCCAGCCCAGTGGAACTTAGCTCCCATTCTTGGTGCGTCCAGGATGTACATGGGCTGCAGTCTCGAGCACAGGGGCAGCTGGGGTCCCGTGGGAGGGGATTACAGGCTGACACCCCCTATGCTGGCTCAGAGAATGGGCTCCAGCAGAGGCCCCAGTGGGGCTGTGTGATCAAAAGAGACCCGAACAGAGAAGCGCATGGAGGCAGGTCGCCTCGCACTGAGCCCTGGAAGGATGGGGTGGGTGGACCCCCTCCCTGTAGCGGGATGGGTCATCTGCCCCCCCCTGCTGGCTGCCTGGTACTCCTCCACCATCCCCCGTCCTCCACACCCTGTCCGCCCACGCCTTCTCCAGGACAGGGGACCGGGGGCTCCACAGGGGCTTGGTTCCCTCCGGCCAGGGGCACCATCCCCTCCTCCTGCACCACCCTGAGTGGAGCTGGCTCCCCCCATGCCCCTGCTTGTGGACACATGAGGACCCCGAGGGTCCACTCATCAGGGCTGCCAGCCAGGAGGGTGCCATGGCCAAGCTGGCAGATGGTGGTCTGGTGGGACCCCTGGGCCTGTCCCAGGACACAGGCCTTATTCCCCACCAACAAGGGCAGCTATTTTCCATTCACAGTAACTGGCTGCAATCTGTGTCCTCTGCTGCCTCCTCTTCCAGACTGCGCCCGTCTCTCACCTGCACTCGTACTGCAAACGCCTCCTGCCTGGTCCTCAAACTATTACCTCCCCCCATACAACTCTCAGGGTGCCACTCAGAGAGGGGCTGGGCTTCTTACCTGGTTTATTTCCCTTTATTCTCCAGTGCCTGGCAGAGAGTGTGACACATGCGAGATGATTGATAGTTTTGGAGGGATGGATGGATGGATGGATGGATATGGATGAATGGATAAATGGATGGATGCATGGATAGATGGACGGGTGGATGAATGAGTGGATTGATAGCTGGATGGATATATTCATGGAGGATGGATGTACAGGTGCATGGATGAATGGGTATATGAAGAGTGGGTGGATGGATGGATGGATATGGATGAATGGATAAATGGATGGATGCATGGATAGATGGATGGGTGGATGAATGAGTGGATTGATAGCTGGATGGATATATTCATGGAGGATGGATGTACAGATGCATGGATGAATGGGTATATGAAGAATGGGTGGGGGGATGGATGGATGGATATGGATGAATGGATAAATGGATGGATGCATGGATAGATGGATGGGTGGATGAATGAGTGGATTGATAGATGGATGGATATATTCATGGAGGATGGATGTACAGGTGCATGGATGAATGGGTATATGAAGAATGGGTGGGTGGATGGATGGATGGATGGACCACCTGCCAGATGAATGAAGGAAATTGAGTTTCATGATGAAAGTGGGAATGAACTGGGGAAACTGAGGCCTAGCAGGGCGTGGGGTGGAGCTCACTCAAGGTCACAGGGCACAAAGGCAACAGAGCTGGCCCAGGACCCCAGACCTCTGTTCTCCCTGCCCAGCTGCCTGCAGGGATACATTTCACCTTGACAAACAGGCAGGACCCATGTGTCTGCCATTGGCCCCAGGGGAGCCCAGGACCTGCCCCTCCTCCCCTCTGTCCATAGGCGCCTGCAGGAAGCACAGCTCTCCCATCTGCCCTTCCTGGCCATGGCACGCTGGGTGGAGGACCCAGAAAAGGAAAGATGGCGCCCACTTGGGGTTGCTGATCAGAACAAATAAGATGATGGGCTTGAAGGGACCAGGCGAATGGTGGTCACATGGCACCTGTGCCCAGCCCCTTCCAGACACTCTTCCCTTTGCCCCTGTTCTGCTTAAACTACTCTCAGGGGTCTCCAGAGACCTCCAAGTGGTCCATGCTCCATCCTCATCTTCTTTGTGCCCCTGTAGCATTGCACATGGGTGTCCAGCTCGCTCCTAAAACCGGACACACCCCCAACGCCCACAGCCTTGCTGAGACCCCTCCCCATGACGGGCTCCTGGGTTGGCAAATCCTCAAGTCCAGGGTGCTCCATGGTGTGCAGGAAGCCCCAGGGGAGGTGCCCTGGGATGTAGGATTCTCCCATCTGTCCAACTTTCCTGCACACCCTGCCCCTGTGCAACACGCAGCCACGTGTTTCATAACCACGGGCACAGCCCAGGCCCAGCTCTTCCCAGCCCCACACCGACACATTCTCCCTCGTGTGTCCCTGGGCCTCTGACCTTGCCTGCCACAGGGGCTAATGATGAACCTGGCTGGGCCTCTCAGGACCCTCCCAGGGTCAGGGTCTTGGGACCATCCCTGAGGCTCACAGGCTGTCATCTTGGGCTGGGGTTGTCCCCAGCTCTGGGGGGCATGGCACAGCCTCCTCCGGGGTCTTTGGCCCAAGAGGGGACTCCCTGACCCATCAAGGTCCCCTGGAGGGCGGCCCCAGGCTCTCTCTGTAAACGAGGCGCTGCAGAGAACAGCCGCCCTGGGCTCCAGGGTTTTTATGGGTTTGCCTTAAAGATTTTATTTCCAGAAAAAAACGAAAGCAATTAATCCAAATTACAGAGTAGTCATTTGCAATAATATTTGCTTTAAATACATGTATTTTTTTTAAACCCCTAAGCTGTGAGCCTCCAGTGAGTTCGAGGGGAAGGACACCTTGAAATAATTACATTTTTTGCTCACTTTATGTTGTGAAAATGGCTTAGTCGGTTTGGGGAAGACTTGTAAAATGGTCAGCTGACTCACTTATGAAGGCAACGTTATGTTTTCTCCAGATTCTGCCGGAATAGCCACACTGCCTCAAAGGTGGATTTCTTCCAAAGGCACCTCAAGCGCTGGTCCAGCTGCCTCTTACCCCAGCCCCGAGCGGCCAGGAGAGCAACCCCCCTCCCGGAGGTACTCCTGCTGGGTGGCATCAGGACACCAGGAAGACAGGGGTCCAGCGTGGCGGGGTCCATGCGCTGGCAGACACGCCGACCACCCTACTCAGGTGTGTGGGAGGAAAGGGCCCCAGGTTCACCTGCTTGCTTTGTCCCAGTGATGATTGGGGAACTTGCCCACTGCGATAAGCGCAGCCCAGAGAGAGGGCAGCCCAGCCCAGCTAGGACCCTCTGGCCAATGACCATGAACGGTGAGAGGCTTAGACACTTGGAAGATGAGAATTCACTAAAAGATTAGATTGTGCTCAGCACACATCAGTACCTTCAATCGTGCTGGGTCAGAACACCTGGTTTTGGTGCCAGTGCAGCCCCTGAGCACCCAGGGACCTTGGGCAGGAGTTTTCCCATCTGTTTCCCCAGATATTTTACCATCCAGTGCCTCCTCCCCAGACTTAGGACTTGTAGATATGTTCCCCCAGGATTCGGCGTGCCTTTTCATTTTCGCAACAGTGTCTTTTGAAGAACAAACTTCTTAATTTTAGTTAATTAAAATTTTAAAATAAAAATATGAAAAAGATTATATATGTGTATAACTGAGTCACTTCGCTGTACAGCAGAAATTAACACGACATTGTAAGTCAACAAAAATCGACTTCAATAAAAAATTTTTTTAATTTATAATTTGTACTTTTGTTTCTGTCCTGTTTAAAAAAATCTTTGCCCACCCCAAAGCTGCTAAGATTTTCTACTGTGTCTTCTCTAAAAGTTTTATAGTTTCAGTTCTGTTTAGATCTGGGATCTATTTTGATTTCGTTTTTGTGTGCGGTGTGTGGTGAGGGTTGAAGTTCATTTCTTTGAGTATGGGTGTCCAGTCGTTCCAGTATCATTTGTTGAAAAGTCTACGACTTCCCCACTGAATTGCCTTGTCAAGCTCATCAAACATTAATTGACCAAATATGCATGGGTCTCTTTGTGGACTCTGCTCCACTGATCTATGTATTCATCCTTCCATCAATGCCACACTGTCATCATCCCTCTAGCTTTATAATAAGCCTTGAGATACCGCACGAGTCTTCCAACTTTTCTCTTCTTTTACAAAATTGATTAGGTTACTTTAGGTGGATTGTGTTTCCACATAAACATTAAAACTAGCTTGTTAATTTCTATAAGAAAGCTTTCTGGGATTTGTGTGTGTGTGTGTGTGTGTGTATTATTGCTTTGAATCTACAGAGCAATTTCAGGGAAATTGTCATTCTAACAATACCGAACCTTCCAATCCATGAGCATGGTATATCTCTCCATTTATTTAGATCTTTAATTTATTTCAGTGATACTTGGTAGTTTTCAGTGTATGAGCCTTCACATTTTTCCTTTTGGTTAAATTGATTGCTAAATTCATAATTTTTATTCTATTGTAATTTTTAATTTTTCCATTTACAATTGTTCATTGTTAGTATGTAGAAGTTCAATTAATTTTTGTACATTGAACTTTTGTACATTGTGATCTTGCTAAACTCACTTATTAGTTCTTGTAGATTTCTTGTAGTTTCCTTTAGACTTTCTGCATAGATAAATATGTTATCTACACCTATTTCTTCTTAGGTGAACACCAGTAGTTTGTGTTTTTCAAGAAATCTATACTTTTCATCTTAGTTTTCAAATGTATTAGCATAAAGTTGTTCATAGCATCCTTTATTATTCTTTTATTGTCTGTAGGCTTGGTAGTGATGTCCCCTCTTTTATTTCAGGTATTGATAATTTGTGTCTTTTCTCTTTTCTTCCTGATAATTTTGGTTAGAGATTTATCGATAAACCTTTTCAAGAGCAGGTTTTGGTTTTATTGGTTCTTCCTGTTGCTTTCTATTTCACTTATTTTCTCTCTTAGCTTTATTACTTCCTCCTGCTTACCTTGAATTTAATTTTTCTTCATTTTATAGTTCTTACAGAGGGAGCACAGATTATTAATTTGAAAATTTTCTTCTTTTCTAATATAAGAATTTAATGTAACAAGTTTTCCTCCAAGCACTGCTTAACTGTATCCCACAAATTTAAAAATATTGTGTTTTCATTGTTATTCAGTTTTAAGTATTTTCTAATTTCTTTTGTGATTTATTTTTTGACTCATGAGTTATCTAGAAGTGTGTTGGTTAGTTTGCAAGTATTTGGGGATTTCCAGATATTGTCTGTTACTGACTTCTAGTTTAATTCTCCTGCCGTCAGAAAACATATGTTGCATGCTTTTAATCCTTTCAAATGTATTGGGACTTGTTTTATGGCTCAGAATATGGTCTCCCTTAATGACTCTTTCATGTGCATATGGAAAGAATGTGAATCTGAATAAACCTTTATTGAAGTTAATATAGCAGCTCCTGCTTTATTTTGGTTGGTGTTTACATGGTGTATCTTTTTCCATCCTTTTACTTTTAACTTATCTATTTTGTTTTGTATTTAATGTGAGTTCCTTGTACACAGCATATAGTTGGGTTTTGATTTTCTTTTAATCCAATCTTACAATTTCTTCCTTTAAATTGGAAGGTTTAGGCTATTTACATTTAATGTGGTTATATATATGGTTGAGTTTAAATATACTATGTTATTATTTGTTCTCACGTCTCATTTCTTTGTTGTTCTTGTTTTCCTGCCCTCTTGAATTAAATGAATGTTTTCAAATATCCATTTTACCTACAATATGGGATTATTAGCTATACCTTTTCTCTTTGGTGATTCCTGTAGAGTTTATGTCTTTACATCATTAAATTATCAAAGTGCGTTCAAAGAATGTTATATCACTTCACTTATGGTGTAAAAACCTTACAATAGGTTTCCCCTTTTGTTTCCATTTCTTCTCTTCTGTCCTTTGTGCTATTGTCATACATTTCACTTACTTATAAAACTTTTAATACCTTGTCATTATTTTCCTCTGAGAAGTTAATTATGTTTTAAATTTTAAAAATTCAAACTAAGCACTCTTTTATCTACACACATATTTATCATTTCTAATATTCTTTCTCTGTGTAGGTTCATATTTCCATCTAGCATAATTTTCCTTTTGTATAAAGAATGTTATTTAACATTTATTGTAGTGCTGGTCTACTGACCATAAAGTCTCTCCACTTTAATTTTGACTGAAATATTATTTTGCCGTCACTTGAAAGATATTTTTCTTGGGCACAGAATTCTAGGTTTCTTCCTTCAGTACTTTGAAGTCTCTCCATTGTCTTCCAGCTTGTGTAGTTTCTGACGAGAAATATATTTATATACTTATCTTTGTTCATTTGTACATAATATATCTCTTATTCTCTGGCTGCTTGTAAGATTGTCCCTTTATCTCCTTAGCAATTTGATTATGATATACTTGGGTATGGTTGTCTTCTTATTTTTTTCTGCTTGGAGTTCATTGAGATCCTTGGATCTGTGAGTTTACAATGTTGTTGTTTAATGAAATCTTTAATATTTTCAGCCATGATTTCTTCATATACTTTCCTGTCCTTCATATCCCTCATCCTCATCAGAGATGCTGATGACATGTATGTTAGACCACTTCTTATTATCCCACTCATCACTGTTGCTCTGTTCATTTTTTCAGTCGTTTTTTCTTTTTTATATATATATAACTTTGGATAATTTCTACTGCTCTCTTAAAAGATCCCATTGATCTTTTTTAAAAAAATTCTGGGGCTTCCCTGGTGGCGCAGTGGTTGAGAGTCCGCCTGCCGATGCTGGGGACGCAGGTTCGTGCCCCGGTCTGGGAAGATCCCACATGCCGCGGAGCAGCTGGGCCCGTGAGCCATGGCCGCTGAGCCTGCACGTCTGGAGCCTGTGCTCCGCAACGGGAGAGGCCACAACAGTGAGAGGACCGTGTACCACAAAAAAAAAAAAAAAAAAAAATTCTGTAGCATCTAATCTGCTTTTAATCACATTCAGTGTATTTTTCCCTTTCAGACAATGTATTTTTTCAACTCTAGAAGTTCATTTTGGGTCTTTTTAATCTCTTCTATTTTTCTCCTTATCATATTTATGTTTTCCTCTGCCCTTTTGATGACATAGACTATACTTACAATAGCTGATTTAACATTCATTTATTGTATTTCTATCATCTGTGTCATGTCTGGGTCTATTCTTAGTTAACTGGTTTTCCTCATGGTGATGAGGCATATATTCCTGCTTCTTTTCAGACCAAAAATCAGACTATTATTTTACTCTTCAAGAAGTTGCAAAGGAGCACACAGAGTTTCAATAGACACTTTGCTCATCCTGTCCTAGTGTTAACACCGTACATCACCCTGGCACGGCTGTGCACGCCGGGACGTTCATCTCGGCACAATGCTTTTGACTTATCTCTGCACTTCATTTGAATTTCAACAATTGTGAAAATGCGGGAGGCTCTGGACCCATCTCTCCACTCACCAGGAGCTCTGGGCTCGGTTTAGATTCCCCTCCCTGCACTGCAGCCTGGAAACTCTCTGCAGACAGTGAGCTGGGGCAGGAGTTACACACTTATTATAAACTCAAACAGACACAGTGCCTCACACCTGTCTGGGACAGATGATACATTTTGAGGAGTGCCATGAAGCTTCAGGGACCTCCCATTCAAGGCCACATAATGTCAAATCCTGTTACCAAAGACTTGTTCCTTTCTACTTTAAAGAGAGGAATGAAAACCTTCAGAACCTCACTACTGCTGTATTTCCTGAGGGAGGAAGACAGGAAAAAAATGTTGGTGGAACACGCACCTGCTGTGAGGTATGTTTTTCACCTACCTCTCAGTGAATCTACTTTGTCTCCCGAATACACCTGAGGCAGGTGCTACCATCTACCCTGTCCCCTGCACACACCTGAGGCAAGTACCACAATTCACACCTTGTTCCCTTCACACACCTGAGCCAGGTATTGCTGTACCCATTCCCCAGGTGAGGCCCCTGAGGAGCCTTTCAGGAGTTCACCCGGACCTCAGAGCCACTGAGCGCAGGCGTCTTTCTGGCCTTCCCTCCAGGGGAAGCTGCTCGCTCCTTCAGCTCCTCCAGCACTGGGGAGAAGGCAGAGAATTGGGAGGGCGGCAGGGCCTTAGAGCTCAGAGCCCACCCCACACTCGCCTTCTTCCACGAGGCTTCCTGCCACTGCTGAGCCATGCTGGCCTCAGGGAGCAGGACCCCCGATCTTCTGGCCCCTGGTGAGTTCCCAGCTCTTTCTTTATGCCCAACTGAGATATTAAACAAGGAAGACTTTGAGATAAAATGGGCATGTTGAAGGAAGACTTTGAGATAAAACGGGCGTGTTTCTGGGAAAATACAAAATGCCAAACCTGGCCCAAGAAGAAATAGAAAACTTAAATAGATCAAAATTGGGAAACAAAGTGCTTACCCTTCTCAAAAAAGAGCCGTATGCCAAGACAGTTTACAGGTGAGTTCTTGCAAGGGACAGATAAGTCATATATATATATATATATATATATATATATATATATTTCTAGAAAATAATAAAAGGAGAAAAGCAACCTGTTTCACTTTAAGAGACAGGTGTCAGTTTGGTGCGAAATTTGGATCAGGTCAACAAAAGGAAAGGAAGTAAAGGCGTGTATAAACACAGGCGAGCGCGGGCCTTTCACTGTCTCGGCCTCTCTTGTTGCGGAGCACAGGCTCCAGACGCGCAGGCTCAGTAGTTGTGGCTCACGGGCCCAGTTGCTCCGCAGCATGTGGGATCTTCCCAGACCAGGGCTCGAACCCGTGTTCCCTGCATTAGCAGGCAGGTTCTCAACCACTAGCGCCACCAGGGAAGCCCCCAACCATGTGTTTTAAAATATACACTCACCAGACTAGCTACAGTTGAAAAGACCAAACCCCACATGCTGGCGAGACTATGCAGCGACCAGAGCTCGCGTACAGTGTTGATGGGGTGTTTTGGGGAAAGATATGCTGGTTTCTTATAAACCTAAACATACAACTACCCCATGACCCAGAGATCCCACTTCGAGATGTTTACTCAAGAGAAATGAAAACATGTCCACAAAGTGACTTGTAAAAGAACGTTCGTAGCAAATTTATTCATAATGTCAAAAAGCTGGAAACATCCTATATGTCCATCAGTGGAAGGATGATCCAACCGTCCTTGTAGCAATGAAATCAGTTGGACCCCCGATCCACCCAAAGACACAGCGAACCCCCAAACCTTCATGTCGACTGAAAGAAGCCAGACACAGAGGGTACCTACCACGTAACCCAGTTTACGTGCAGTTCTGGAGCAAAGCAAAACTCATTAGGATGAAAACCACAGAGCTCTGTTTACCTCTGGGAAGGCGAGCGGGGCAGGAACGTGAGGGAGATTTTGGGGTGACTGTTTTGCATCTCCTGGGTTTGGTCACGCCCAGGTGAGTGCATCCGGCAAAGTCATTGTATGTAAATTTTACCACAAAAGAAATAAAAAGGACCTTGCAGGAATATCAAACTCTAGTTAAGGATACACCTGCTGCAGTATTTAGGGGAAAGAGGGCTGAGGTTTGCAACGTACCTTGAAATGCATCAAAAAATAAATAAAATGAATTATTGGATAGATAGAGGGAGAGACGAATGGATAGCTATGTGATAAGGGATGTTTTGCAAAATATTAATATAAATGGTGTAAAACATTAGTACATTTTATTAGCTGTATATTAACCTCAATGGCAGGTATATAGGTAGGTGTTCATTGTAAAGTTCAACTTTTCTATATGTTTGAAAATTTTTGTAATCAAATGTTGGGAAAGATACATCATGATCAAATATTGTTTTATCTTAGGAATGCAAAGATGGTTTAAATTCAGAAAATTGATCAATTCATATTAAGGGACTAAGGAAAAATTAACAGGTGTGGAAAGAGCGTGTGATAGAGGTTTATCTCTTTCTGTCTTTCTAAGGGTGCCCAGAGAACTGGGAACAAGAAGAAGCTTTCTGGGAATTCCTTGGTGGCACAGTGGTTAAGAATCCACCTGTCAAAGCAGGGGACACGGGTTCGAGCCCTGGTCCGGGAAGATCCAGCATGCCGCGGGAGCGACTAAGCCCGCATGCCACAACTACTGAGCCCGCATGTCACAACTACTGAAGACTGCACACCTAGAGCCTGTGCTCCACAACAAGAGAAGCCACGGCAATGAGAAGCCCGTGCACTACAATGAAGAGTAGCCCCCGCTCGCCACAACTAGAGAAAGCCCGCGTGCAGCAACGAAGACTCAACGCAGCCAAAAATAAATTAATTTAATTAAATTAAAAACAAAAAGAAGAAGAAGAAGCTGTCTTAACTTGGTGAAGGTGGTCTTCAAATAACCTAGAGCAGGTTTCTCATGTCATGGAGTTTGGAAGCATCCTTTTTGCCATCAGGTACAACACAAGGATACCTGCCCCTCCACCACCACGACTGCTCCGTGGAGCTTAAGGGCCCTGACACCTCAGTCAGACACAAACAAGAAATAAGCATCTAAGAAATGAAAGGAAGGAATTGACCTATCGTTATTTGTAAGAATAAAGAGAGAATAACCACATAAAAAGAAAAACAAGAAAGATCATCTATATAACGGTCACCCATATAACAGTCCTTCAGTAACTAAGACAAACAACAACAGCAACAACAAAATAATAAGTTAAGCGAGTTCAGTAAGATTCCAGATTAGAGATCCTCTTACAGAAGTCCTAGCATGCCTCTGCACTGACCGCAACCAATTAGAAAAAGTAATAAAAAAGAAGATGCATTCACGTTAGAAGCAGCGTCTCCCAGGTACCTAGGAATTAGTCGAACAAAGAATTCACAAGGCTTTTCGGGGAAATGCTTGATCTCTCTTAAAAAGCGTGAAACACGATGGCTAGAAGTGAGATGGACAGGACGACTCGGCATTGCAGAGACGGCCGTTCTCTGTTTCATCTTTAGAGTCCATTCCAGTCCAATCAAAACCTCATCATTGTGTTCAGAGGATCTCATTAATTTATTCTAACATGGACATGGCTGAAAATAGTTAAGAAATTTTTGAGAAGAGCCAGGCTACAAAACACTAGACCTCTACAGAACTACAGGAATAAAGCAAACGAAACAGCACGGTGTGAGCGTGGCGTGGAGAACAGAGCTTGGAAAGAGGCCTAGGTGAACACGGGTGTCCACTCTGGGGAAGGGACAGACAGTGGCGTGGGTGCATTTGGAAAACAGACTCACTGTGTGGAGAAAAAACAGCCCCTTGCACACGTGCTCTTCGGCCAGATCAAGTCCCGGGTGTGAATGATAAAACCACAGCAGTTTTATTAATGGAGGGAAAAGTGGGGGTGATATCTTTGTCATCGTGGGGCAGTAACGAATTCTTCCATTAGACATACATCTTTCCCTGTAGCTGGAAGTTAAGGGATTTGGCTCCATTGGAATTAAAGATTTAAACAGATATAAAAATACAAAACAGATAAAGAGATCTGTCCAGTGAAGAACACAGTGGGGAGAGTTCACAGCATGAAGAAGTTACAACGAAAACAACTGAATGATTAATTGAGAATGTAATCTGAATTAAGACAAGCTACTGCTGAAAAAACTCAGAGAAGGGGTAACTTTAGTGGCCAACACATGCATGCAGATTTCTCAGACTCAACAGTAATCAGACGAATGCAAATTTTTAAAAAGATTTTCCACCTCACACCCAACCAATTTGCAGAAATTTGAAAGTCAAATAATGCCCAGTGTGGGTGAGAATGTCGGGGGGACCCCTGCCCTGTAAGGAGAGGGGTGGACAGGTTGGATGTCCTGGAAGGAGAGGGGTGGACAGGTTGGGTGTCCTGTAAGGAGAGGGGTGGACGGGTTGGGTGTCCTGTAAGGAGAGGGCTGAACGGGTGGGGTGCCCTGTAAGGAGAGGGGTGGATGGGTGGGATGTCCTGTAAGGAGAGGGGTGGACGGGTTGGGTGTCCTGTAAGGAGGGGGCTGGACGGGTTGGGTGTCCTGTAAGGAGAGGGCTGGACGGGTTGGGTCCGGAGCAGAATCAGGCAGAGCTTAGGGAAACTACTCCATCATCCGTCGCCCACTCCAGGGACCTGCTCCCGGGTCCGCGCAGGGTGTCATGGGGTGCCTGTCTCAGGGGGACAGTGGGTGTCCGCCGGGGGGCGGTGGGAGACAGGGAGGAAAAGCCACGGAAGGGCCAGAGACGACGGTCTGGGGGTTGATGCTGGCAGGTGGATAAATCTTTAAAACCATGCTGACGACTGAAAAGTACATGAAGCCATGTGAAACCGACAGCACAGGAGCAAGTTAAATACACAGCACACACGACACATACGCACGTGTACACACCACGTGCAGCACAGAGCCCTGGAAACGGCCCCCTCCTGCCCTCATACCAGGGGCTGGAAACTGGGGCTGTCGAGGCAGAGATGCCCCCTCTGGGCTCACGGCGTTAGCAGCAGGTGAGGTGCCAAAGGGACCGGCCGGCCCCAGTGCATCTCAGCAGGTGCCAGGTTGGTCACAGACCATGAGAAGACCTTCCCTCAGCCTCCCAGCCACATCCCCCGGCTCCAGGCCTGACTCCCCTGGGGCACAGAGCCCTGGGTCCTGACTCCTGACCTGTCCAGGCTTTGAGCTGGGGGAGAGGCGAGGGGCAGGGGACTTGGACCGTGAGACCCACCCCCACTCCCGAACGCTGCTAACTGGGGCTCCAACTGGCCCTGAGGGAGGCAGTTCCAGCAGGTGCAGAGGGATCTGAGACCCTCCCTGTTACTGGATGTTCATCCTCGCCTGCCTCACCCCTCGGTCTATCTCTCAGCCAGTTTCCTACACTTTCTAGCTTTTCTACATTTTATAAATGAGGAAGCAGAGTCACAGAGCGACCAGATAGATGACCTTCCTGCGGGGAGAGAGCTGGTGACAGCAGCCTCGGGTCCAGAGCTGTTGGACCCGAGGCTGCTGACCAACCCCATACCTGGTGCTTAGCTGTTCTCAGCCACCTCGGCAGGTAAGGAAAGTGGGGTCAACGGGGACAGGAAGGAGACCCCAGGGGCTGGAAGCAGCGGATGGCACGGGGGCCAGGGCCACGAGTGGAAGTCGTCAAGAACTTGGTTAGGCGTAAGGGTGGGGGGACTCACTAACTCTGGGCTCTGCAGGCCATGGCCGAGGCTCAGAGGAGTCCCGTCGAGGAGGGGGTCCTGGGTGGGATGGGGTCTCCCTGCTCCACTGTGGGCCTGGGTACCTCCACGCTCAGCCTCCCCACCCCCAGGAAGAGGTCCTCGGACTTGGTCTTGCTGAGAGCCAGAGCCGCCAGGGCCTGGTCACTGAGTCTTCCCACAGGCTCAGGCACCCCACGGAGGGGCGTCGGGTCCCCCCAGAAGCCCGAAGCATTACCTCAGCCCCTGATGGCTGCAGGCGCCCATCCAGGCTGCCCGGGCTAGAGTCCAAGGCCTCTGGGACGAAGCATGGCTGAGGCCCCAGGCATAGCCAGCGGCCACCCCTACAGGTGTCCAGCAGTAACCCCACCCCAGGCTATTAATGGTGTGATTTCCAATCTCTCCCTGTGCTTTCCCCTCCTGGGCATCACCTAAGAGCTCAAAGCACACTTCGGCCCTTGAAATGTGTTCTTTGTTGGGGGACACGAACAACACTTGCAGCTCAGCAGCGGGCAGAGAATCCCGCTCCCTTGCCTTGACCCAGCTCTGCTTCCCGAGACGGATCAGCTCCCCTGCCCGCCCTGCCAGCACCCCAGGCAGGGGTCTGCACGGGGCCAGCCTGTGCCCAGAGGCGAGGAACCTCGTCTGGGGACCAGTGCTGCAAGGGACCAGGTCTTCATCCAACCCCTTGGTTCTGTCCAGGAAATAGCCTCTGTCTTCCAGCTAAAGGTTTGGGGCCGAAGGTTTCCTTACACCCGAGACAGAGAGAAAAGCATTTAGAATAAAAGTGGTTGTGTAATCCTGGCGGAAAGAATGATTTTGGTCTCAAGTAATCCCCAGCAGAAACGCTGGAGTCATTTCAGACTCTGGCCGCACACGCGCTTCAGCTGGGGAGGGGGCCAACTGGACGAGGTTAGGAGGAGAGAAGCCGCAAGACAGCAGGACAAAGTAAGTCCTGGAGTCATCTCACCGAGTCTGGCTTGGGTTTCCTTCTCTGTCTTTGTATACGGCTTCCAGGAAGGAGGGTCTTGACTCCTCCTGGATGGTCCGGGCAGTGAGATGTGAAGTCCAGCCTCATCGCACCACGTGGCTCTGGGCCTGGGGACCCCTGCTCGCCCACCCCTCGGCCCCCCGGCTGATTGCTGCGAGCGGGCCCCGCTGCAGAAGATGCTCTGTGGAAGGGACGGAGGGAGAAAGGCTGGGACGCTGCTCTTCAGATCCTTGGGCAAGAAGCCAGAGCAGGTGCCCCAGGCTCGTGGGGTGAGGGGCAATAGGCAGCCTCAGGCGCGCCTCCAACAGCTGTCACGAGAAGAGACCTCGTTCTCTAAGCAGCTCTCTCCTGCAAACTTTAGATTCAAGAAGTACAAAGCGGGGACCACGCTTACCGGTCCTGATACCTTTCTTCCGGGCTTGGCCCACCAGGGGCTGCCTCCCGAGGGGTGAGCCCGAGCTCCTGACTGGGGAAACCCTCACCCCACATTCTCCCCGCAGCCCCTTCGCCCCTCCGGCCTCAAAGCAGGTCTGCAGACCAAGCACTGGGCATCACTTCTGAGCATCTCCTGCCCCCGTGCCCCGCTCCCCATGCCCGCTCCTCCCAGGGCTGCCAGGCCTGGGGCAGAATCTGGGTGGGAACTCGCGGTCGGGTCTAAATACCAGTTCCTGTCATTCTCCCGTGGGTGCCCAGTCTGGGGCGTCCTGCCACCCTAGGCAGCCCTGACCTGCTGGTGCCCCAGACGCCCCCAGTGCGCTCAGGGCCAGATGGGAGGGGCCCACCGTGTGTGTGTGCTTGGTCGCCCTGCGTGCTGCCCTGATGCAGTGGGACCCTCAGCCCCCGCCCTGCTCTGCGCTTGTCGGGGAAACCCTGTCTCCACAGGATGGCTCAGGCCAAGGAGTCCGCATTTTTACTGTCGCTGGCTGGTCACGTGCATCTGGCCTGCAAAGCTCGGGCACTTCATTTGCATGGCAAGCAATGGCCATCCCGGGGCCCAGGTGCCATCCGGGCCGACTTGGATGTGCAGTTGGTTGCTGTGGTGGCCCTCACCCCATGCGCGCACACCTGTGCGCGAGCGTCTGTGTCTCTGCGTGTCTGTGGGTGCATGTGAGCTGCATGCCTGTACACACATGCACACATGTGTATCTCTCTGCGTGCGGATGTGTGCGTAAATGTGCATCTGTGTGTGTGTGTCCCACCGCAGCCTGCAGCACACATCCACACAAGTTGGGAGGCCCCCCAGGACGCAGGCGGTGACAGGTGAGAGGACCAGGGCTCAGGGTCGGGGCCACTGGGTCCTCACAGGCATTGAGGCCAGAGTTACAACCCAGCAACTGAGTCACCGACGATGCACCAGCCAAAGGGATCCCTCAGCTCAGCTGCTCCCCAGGCCCACAGCGAGTTATATTCGTGGATCGCCTTCAACAATAACAGTGATTTTCCCCTCAATCTGGGCTTTGCTGTGGTTTTGTGGCGTTTGTGTTCTGAAAGCGTGACACCTGCTTCTTACCCACCAGCTTCCAGAAAAGCGATTTGGTTTCCTACGTCTTGCAAAGGGGCTGAGCCACGTGGTGTGAGGTTTGTATCAGTGTCACGGGGAACTCAGGGCGTAGAGGGCTGGCGTCCAGCCCCTCCCCGGACTCCTCGGTGGCCCGACATCACTTCCTGTGTGTGTCACCCTCGGGCACAAGCACCTCTGGAGACTCAGAGATCTGAGTGCAAACGCAAGGAATTTGGTCAGTGCAGGCACAAGGGCCACGTGCCCACAATGCCCACAGCAGAGACACGACCCAAAGTGCCAAGCAAAGCAGGCTTGGCGGCCTGTGGTGAGCGGGTTTGCGCTCAGCAAACGGACCCCGCCTCTGAACCCAGGATCCAGCAGCCCTGCAAGTTCTGCCCAGCTCAGGCCCCAGGGCTCTCCCAGGGTCCTCCTGGCACCCCTGCACGGTGGGACACACTCAACAGCAGGGGCATTTTGAGCAGAAAGTGTGTTGCACTAAATGTCATAAACCGTTTCCATTGTGTTCTGTATTAGTAAGGGTCCTCCAGAGAAACAGAAGCAATAGGGTGTGTGTGTGTGTGTGTGTGTGTGTGTGTGTGTGTGTGGAGAGAGACCTGGGCCCTGGGCAGCT
>NW_020174791.1:2453776-2457436 GCF_003031525.2 Neophocaena asiaeorientalis asiaeorientalis
CGGGGAACTGGGCAGCTCGAGCACGAAGGCCGTCTGCAGGCAGGACTCCTTCCTGCTGAGGAAGGTCAGTCTTGGTTCTAGCCAGGCCTTCGATTGATTGGGTGAGGCCCTCCACAGTCTGCAGGGCAATCTGCTTCACTCAGAGTCCGCTTAGATGTTGATCTCATTACAAAGCATCCTCCCAGCAACATCTGGACCCATGTGGGACCTGATGTCTGTGCACCGTGGCCTAGTCGAGAGGACCCAGAAGATTGGCCATCACAAGTCCTTGCAGACCTGCCGACACGTGAAGAGTAGAAAACATGCTCTGAGCCCCACATTCAGCACTGAGTTTCCCAAGAGTTGACAGGCGTGCTGACCAGCCCCGGGAGGCCTGACCACCTGGCCTGGGGCCCTCGGGCTTCACGGGCAGGGAGAGCCTTCGAGGCTGAATCCAGGAGGGTGGCGCCAGAGGGGAGAGGATGGGGGTGCTTGTGCCTTTTCCAGGGAGGACCTGGTGTTTTACTCCCGTGGGCTTCCAGAACCCACCCCCCGCCCAAGACAACCATCCCTGGAATGACCAGAGGAAGAGTTTGAGCCACAGGGAAGCTTGGGCCCCAGGCACTGGGGCTAGGACGGCTCGCACTCTAGATCCCGGGAACGGCCCACAAAGTCAGAGATGCTGGGTAAATGCATCACGGATGCATCTTTCTGTCAAGGGTGAAAATCTTTGGTTTCCGGTGGCACACACCACCGTCTGTCTGCACATCCGTGAAGGAAAAGCAGAGAACTCTGGGTTGGACGGAGAGACACGGACGGAGGGGCCAGGGAACCACCCTGGAGAGGTAAACCCACCTACCATAGGTGGAGAGGGAGGGAGGGGTCTGGGAGCCACCCTGGGGAGGTACATTCCCCAGCTCCAGGCTCATGAGCCCCCTCTGGGAGGGTTCGAAAGGGGTCCACAGAGCCTGCCAGCATCATTGCATTACCAGGGATGTCCAAGCTGCTGACCAGAGCAACATGGGGAGAGTGGGCCGGGCCCCAGACCGAGAGCCTGGAGGTGGCACCTCTGTGATGATGGCTGGACCTGGGTCCAGGGCTCTCCATCAAGGGACATGCCCCAGATGCAAGGAAGACCACTGGCCTCCCAGTGTCTTTGCCAGGGCTTCCCCAGGTCTACGGTCACCTCCGATGATCTGCCCATCCCTCGCAGCCCAGGAGCCACATCTCTTGCAGCAGGACACGTCAGGGCTGGCTTGGGTGTACAGCTGGGGGGTGTGGGTGCATTTCTGCCCCTGCACACAGCTGCTAGTCTGGGACGGTCCTGTGTTCCAGGCTCCCCTCTTTCTGCTAAAAGAGGACAAGGGTTGCTTGGGCCAGTTGCCTCCCCACTCTGAGAGGGGACCACCCAGGGCTCTGAGCACGGAGGCTGAGGAGACTGGCGGAAAGTCATCAGCTGTGGTCCTTCCATTGCCTGGTGACCCTGCTTGGAGCTGAGATGCCGGGGCCCCCACCAGGGCAGTGGTATGCGGGTACCAGCGGGGCGGGGCTCTGATGGGGAGTTGCGGCCACTCCCCACCAGGGCTCCCGGCGAGCTTCCGGCATCACGGTGGGGAGTAACACACGGAAGGAGCCTCATTGGCCAAAGTCTCTGCAGCCCCAGTGGGTCCCCGTGGGACCCAGAGCAGTCTCTGGCGAGGGTCCGAGGGCGTGCTGCTTCCCGCTTCCCTGGGGCCTTAGAAACGAGCTTCTCACGGGCTCACAGGTTTTTCTGGTTAAGCTCCTTACCGCCCACAGGCACAAGACACAGCCAATATTGTCAGGTCTTTATAGAGTCTTACTTCCACTTTCTGATTGATGCTGCTGGGGATGTTTTATGTGAAACACTGTCGAGCCCCTGTGAGATAAAAGGCCTGCCCCTCCAGCGGGATGGAGTGTCTCCTTCCTTCCCTCATCTGTCTTCATAAAGCTCTGCTTCCTGGCCCCGCCCGCCTCCCGCGTGGGTGCAGGGTGGTGGCTGTGCCCTTGCGGGGACCACCTTGGCCTGTCCTGCCAGGACTCCAGCCGGGGGGCGGGGGCGGGGGTGTGCTGCTCCCTGCCCCCCGGGGCGGGCAATACCTCCCCCCCGAGCCGCTCATGTTGCAGCAGAGAAGCATTGGCCAGAAAGCAGGGAGCTCCCTCTGTACAAAGAGGGCTCTGAACGAAGGTACGAGCCCCCTCTCGTCTGCACCTCCTCCCTGGGCCTCCCCATCATCCTCTCGCTCGAAGCCTGGACCTGGGCCCCTCCGTAGGGCCCATTTGGGGGCGTCCCCCATGCTCCAGATCCTTACCAGGCTTAGGGCACCCTGCTGCAAGTGATGGCGGGGTCCCCGTCTTCCCCAAGTCACAGGTGGCACCTGACCCTCCGTTGTGAATTTCCAGGTTGTGAGCCTGGGGTCGGGGCTGCCCTGGCTCCTGTCGGAACCTCCGGGGCCCACTTGGCCCGGCCCAGAGTTGCTGCTGGATGAGCAAGTGTTAAGTGAACAGACTGGACTCGAAGCGTCCCTCGGGCGCAGAGAAAGGAAGGCAAAAGCCTCTCCATCTGTGCCCCCCAACACAAGGTTTGTGGGTGAAATGTCCGCGTCTAGCGGGGGGAGGGGAGAAGACTCTGGAAGCGCCACCCCCGTCTCCCCCAGGGTGTTGGGGTGACCCTGGGGCCCGGCTGGCCTCAAGCAGCCCATCACAGCACAGGCCTCACAGCACAGGCCTCACAGCACAGGCCTGTCGCGGGGAGGCTGAGACCCGCGTCCGGCCCCGGCCCCGCCTCCCCGGCCTCCCTCTAATTAGGCCCAGCGATTTCACACTCTGGAGCCGGACGGTGCTTGTTTTCGCTACCCGAGCAGCCCATCCTCACCGACCCAGGGTTGCATAACTGGGAGGTATCCACTTACTCTGGCTGACGCCTCTCGCTGAGGCCTGAACCGGGGCTGCGGTGGGCGGACCAGCCCCCGGTGTTCCCTCCCTGCCAGGCGTGGGGTGGGGTCTCCACTGGTGACCCCCAACCCCGTGGGCAGGCTGGCAGCGGCGGGCGGGGCCCCCAGCTCTGGGGGCCAGGAACGGTCACCTCTGAGCAGAGTTGGCCGACATGGGTGGTGGCAGGCCACGGGGTTGCCTCCACCCTCTGACTGCATCTCTGCCCAGCGTCATCCCCAGCCCTGCCAGCACTGAGGGCCTCTGGTCAAGAGACAACTGTGGGGCGGGGAGCCAATCCTAGAAACGCCCTGCCTGGTGTCTTGGTCCCTGGCCAGGCCCCTCGTGAGTAGCGCCTGGTGCCCCGGCTGCAACCCCTGTGGGCCCTGGATGTGGCCCAGCTGCCCACGTGCGAAGCCATCCCGGGGTCCTGGGCCCTTACAGCCCATCCAGCCTCTTCCCTCAGCTCCTGCCGCCAGAGGTGGAGTGAGGGAAACAGGAGATTTGAATAATGGGAGAAAATTATTATGTCTTCGTGTGAGCTGGAGCCCAGCCCTGTTCCCTGTGAGGGTGATAACCAGGGACGCCGTGTCTAACGTTTCCGAGCTCCGAGCCAGGGCCGGCTGTGACAATGAGAGCATTGTTCCCAGTGTCGGGCACTGTCACCGGCTCAGAGCCCCAAACACACGGGATCGGCGGGCGCGGGGCACCCCCAGAAAGACGAGAGCCGCG
>NW_020174791.1:2457458-2472242 GCF_003031525.2 Neophocaena asiaeorientalis asiaeorientalis
GGCGGGGCTGGGAGCAGGGGAGGGGGACCCGGCCTGCCACTGGCGGCGCTGCCTGGGGCTGCGACAGGGACCGGTGGGAGGGTCCGGGGCACCCTTGGTGGGGGGCAGAGGTTTTCATTTGTAGCAAAACTATGAGGCTGGAACTGGCTCTGGCTCCCCGGCCTGAGAGCCGGCAAGGGGCTCAGGAGTTCGGGACCTGCCTTAGGAGGTCACCTCTTGGGACGAGAGCTGGCACCATGCCAGGACCCAGGGAACCAAGAGCCACCACCTTCTGGGGAGCCGGGTCCTTGCTGCAGAGCCCCTGCCCCGCCATGAGCAAGCTGCGGGGGGCGGGAGGGAGTGGGTGTGGCCAGAGCCCCCTGGACCTGGCAGGGACAGGGGCACCACCCCCGGGGGCCCACCAGCCAGCTCAACACTGTCGAATCCCAACCAGCCCGAGCGTGTGCCTGCCGTTCCCTCTCAGACGACCCACTCCCCCCCGAACGTTCTAGGAACGAAGGGAAGAGCGAGACTCAGCCCCCCTCAGTCAGCACTGGCCCTGCCTCCCTCTGTCCTGCTTCAGGCCGGGTGGGCAGGAGGTTGGGGGCAGGGGAGCCCGGCTGTCAGCGCCCTCTGGGCCCGCCCCGAGGCCTGGCCACTGTGCCCCTTCCCCTTATTTGCAGCTGCAAACACACCTGCTCTTCCCGGGACAGGTGTCCACTCTGGCCCGTGCCCAGGACAAGGCTGTGGCCAGCAGCAGATGCCACTCCCCAGAGCACGGGCTCTCTGTGCTGGCACCTGGCCTGCAAGGGAGGAGACTGAGGCCGGACCCAGGCCTCGGCGGGACTGTCCGGCTTCGGGCTCCTGCCTGGACCCCTGGGTTCTCCTGGCCCGGGGCCTGGGCTCTGATGGCACCTGCTAGAAGCACCAGGCTTTGCGCAGCCATGCAGCATCTCCCACAGTCCTGTGTCGACCCCTAGCTGGCCCTCAACGCCCCCCCATTGCCACCCCTTTGAGCCGGGGCCTTGGGGCCGCACACGTGGGCCTGCACCGCCAGGGCTACCATGGCCCAGAACCCAGGGCACCAGGTGGCACGGCAACACTGGTCCTTCTTTGGGCCCCTGGCAACCTGAGTCCAGTGAGTCCCTTCTGAGGGTCGAGACCGTCAAGCTTCTCCGCCCCCAGGTGCCTAGTGTTCCCAGGGCGGCTGGGCTCCTCTCGGAGAAGGGCCCACCACCTGGGCCTTCAGAGGGGTCAGAACGGGGTGGGGCGGGGGTGTTGTCAGGATGGGGCTGCCCTGGGGGAGGGTCCCGGCTCTGTGTCTTGCCCCCGGGCCCCCTCCCAGTGGCATCGTCTCCACCAGCATCCCCCGATTCTCTCGTCATCTCAATTCTCTCGCCGGGTTCCTGGAGTGCAAGGCTAAACTCTTAAGCATCCGTAAATCCCCCTTGCGTGGAAGCTGGCTAGCTGTACACTATTCAAGCTGTCCACACTTGTAGCTCACTTCTTTACCAGTCTCTCGTGCAGGCAGGGGCCCTGGGATCCCACCATCCGAGGGCCAGAGGAGCCCCGTCCCCACGCTGGGGAAAGGCAGGGGTAGGGAGAACACGAGGGCTGCAGGGCGACTCAGGGTCTGAAGGTGCCCCCCTGCCCCACCCCTACCCGCACGCAGCTGTTGGCCATCCGGCCTCAGGCCCTGGCTCTGCGGGGTGGGGCGGGGGGGGAAAGGACCCTGTGGAGGCTTAGCCTGTCTGGCTCTGTTTGTCTCCTCCAGGACAGGAGCTGGGACCACGCCCCCGCCCCAGGCAGCTTCCTCTGCCCGAAGGCCCTGGGGAGAGCGTCCCACGTGGGTCTTCAAACCTCAGGGCAGAGTCTGGAGGTAGGAGGGGCACGAAGCCCGGGCCTCTGGACACAGGCTCTGAGGTGCTCGTGGTCTGGACGGCACCTGGTCCGTGTAGGTGGCGGGCGCTGCACACAGTGGAAACTGCTCAGGCCACTTCGGGGCGGGGGTCCGCATGCAGAGCCTGCTGGCTGCCGGACTTGGAAACCCCCCATCCTTCCCAGGCTCTGGCACTGTACCCTGAGGGGTCCTTCACAGCGCACAGCGGCTCCGGGGGTTGGATCCAAGTTCACACCTCTGCCCGTGGTCCTGTCCCCTCCTCAGCAGCTGCATCCACCGCCAGGGGACAGAACAGCGTGGCCGCTCCCTGCAGGCTCACCCCCTCGGGCACAGTGGGGCACGTCCAGGGCTGCCATGGAGACCCTCAGAGTGGAAACTGTGGGCTCCAGGGACGGGCAGTGTGGGCACAGGGATCAGGGGTTATTCCCAGTGGATGCTCTGCCCACTCCACCTGAAGGTCAAGGCCAGGACCCCCCGTGCCCATGGCTGGTCGCTGTGGCTCTGGGCAGAGGCCAGAGTTCAACCGCAGGAAGCCCGCTGGTGACCAGTCCTGCCTGGGAGAAGCATTGTCAGGGCCCAGGGATGCACCGGGCTCCTCAGAGGTGACCCACCACCTGGAGGGTGGACCACAGCTGAGCAGAGAGGAGCCCCCCATGGAGCAGGGCAGCCGGGCAGCTCTGGGCACATTGGGCACGTCTGCAGCCGCCGTCACGCTCCTCGGCAGGCCCGGTGGATGCCTTGGCTGCACGTGGCCCCTCCATTAGGATCGGCTGTGAATTCGGGGGCCTCCATTCCAGGTGGGGTGGCCCCTGGGAAGGACGTAGCCACACCTGTCATACTTTGTCCCTTCTGGGGGCTGGCAGCCTCTCCTTCATGCACTTAGATGCCCACGGGCACCCTCAGCTCAGCCCTCAGAGGAGAGTCCCTTCTCCCACAGGATCCTGGCACCAGTAATGTCTTGCCCCCAGCTCAAGTCGTGCGGAGGGAAAGGCACTTGTCCTCATGGACATACACAGTGGCCGTCACAGCCTCCATGTGTCCACAATGAGGCCTGGGGTTTGGCTGAGGGGTGGAGGACCCTAAAGCACCAGGTCCCCCCAGACTACTGCATTATAACCACCTGATTCTCTCCAGGACTCGTGGCTCCTCCATCAGAGGCTGGGACCACTGGAGCCCCTGGTGACAGAGGTGCCTTCAGATCTCCCCCATGACGTCCCAGGAGGTTGCTGTGCCACGGAGTGGCCGATGGGGTGCTTGAGGGAGCACACCTTAAGCCTGAGTCCCACACCAGGGCAGCACTGCTTGTGTCTGGTTCCCACCATGTCACATGGTTTTGGGGGTACTCCACAATCATGGCCAGGATCTCTCATGGAACCCGTTTTCTGAGTCCCCTGCAGAAACCTGTTCCACTATCCAGAGTGGGAGCTGGGCTTTGGGGGGTAGGGTGGAGTGGAGCTTCACAGCGAGGGCCACCATAGAGTATGGGGCGGCCCTGAGCCCTGTCCACCCTCACGGAGGGGCCTGGACTACAGAGTCATACCACTGGCCTTCAGGATATGAGTGGTCACCTCTGGCAGGGCTGGGAGAGAGGCCCTCGGCAGCGATATGGAGGGCCTGACATCATCTTGGCCCCACTAGAGATACTGGCGGGTCAGTCTCACTCAGAGCCAGGGTTATGCTCAGGCACGACTGGCCTCTGCTCTCCACGTCCTCCTCTCCTGTCCGTGAATTCTGAACCTCAAACAGAGCTGGCCGGCCTGCAGCATTCCATCCTGTCTTGCATCCATATGTTGCTTCACAGAAAGATCTGGTTCAGGACCAAAGGGATGGGAAGGGGTCTGAAGAGGCTTCTGTCAAGATGTGAGGAGTGGGAACCCATATCTTAGAAACAGGAGAACTGGCTCAGTTCACTCCTTGGCCTCCTGACAGGCAGGGCCCGAGGAGCTCAAAGCCAGAGAAAGGCTTCTCTTCCCTCCTCTGGGACTTAGCCCACGCTTATCCCCAAGCCCTGATCTTTCACATTAGACATCTCCAGGACAAAGAAGGGGTCAAGCTGTGGATGGGAAGGTTGAACTCGGGGCTGCTTTATTTCTCCTCCCTCACTGGCAGCAGCCTATAGTCTGCCTGACACTCCCCTGGAACCTCCCACCCCCCTCAAGGAAGCCAGAATTGGAAGTCAGATCAGTTTCAAAGTGTCTGATATGGATTCCGTCAGGGAATTGGGGAGCTACTTTCCCTCTCTACATCCCAAGCAGCACCCCAAACTGAGTGCTGAAGATGACCTAGAGGAGAGAAAACCACTATTGTCACCACCATACCCACCATCACCATCACCACCACCACCACCACCATCACCACCATCTTCACCATCACCATCATCACCATCACCATCATCACCACCACCATCACCATCATCACCACCATCACCATCATCACCACCATCACCATCACCACCATCATCACCATCACCATCACCATCATCACCATCATCACCATCATCACCATCATCACCATCACCATCATCACCATCATCACCATCACCACCATCATCACCATCACCATCATCACCACCATCATCACCATCATCACCACCATCACCATCATCACCACCATCACCATCACCACCATCATCACCTTCACCATCACCATCATCACCATCATCACCATCACCACCATCATCACCATCACCATCATCACCACCATCACCACCATCATCACCATCACCACCATCATCACCATCACCATCACCATCATCACCACCATCACCACCATCATCACCATCACCACCATCACCATCACCACCATCATCACCATCCTCGTCACCATCAGCACCACCATGTGAGAAGCAGAGGATCATTTATTATGTTTTATTTTATTTTATTTTTTAATAGCTCTTTATTGGAGTATAATTGCTTCACAATACTGTTAGTTTCTATTGTACAATAAAGTGAATCAGTCATACGCATACACATGTCCCCATATCCCCTCCCTCCTGAGTCTCCCTCCCAGCCTCTCTATCCCACCCCTCTAAGGGAAGCAGAATATCTTGAATAGAAAAAAAAAAAAAGCAGAGGATCATTTATTATGTTTTATTTTATTTTATTTTTTAATAGCTCTTTATTGGAGTATAATTGCTTCACAATACTGTTAGTTTCTATTGTACAATAAAGTGAATCAGTCATACGCATACACATGTCCCCATATCCCCTCCCTCCTGAGTCTCCCTCCCAGCCTCTCTATCCCACCCCTCTAAGGGAAGCAGAATATCTTGAATAGAAAAAAAAAAAAAGAGGTTTTAGTTATATTTTATTTAAGGTGTGGTTTGGTAACACAAGGACAGTCTTGGGTGGAGAATGGTGGAGAAAGAGCCCTGGACTGGGAATCTGGGCTGAGCTCTGCTCCCAGCTCCCCGAGCCTTGACATTCTCTCCTGTAAAACAGTGATCCTGAAAGGGAAAGTGTTGAGGGTGGGTCCAGTGGCCTCTTCAAGTTCCCCTGCGACCTTCAGGTATGATGGAATGAAATGAAAACATTACCCAGGAGCCCCCTTCCTCCAGGTCCTCTCTGTTACAACTAAACATCCTGGTCGTAACACAACAAGCAAACACAGGAAGCATCTGGAAGGCAGGAAGGTGTTAGGCTGCTGAGGCCTGAGGACTTGGGGGGGCTCCCTGGGCTTCCTTATCATCACCCATATATCCCCACAGGGCACCACAGAGGCCTCCAACCCCAAATCTCTAACAGGCACAGACAAAACACTCCAAGTAAATCCTGTTCCCCCGGGCAAAGTGTGACCTAACAATAGAATGCCTTTGGGGAATGTCCTCCTCCAAATGCCAAACAAACACCATGCCCCACCCCTGTGGTTTCAGTGGGCAGAGTGGAGAGTTGACCTAACGTACCACTCCACCCACTGCCCACCTCCAGGGGCTCCAGTTCCCCTGCTGGGGTAGTGTTGGCGGGGTCCAGGGACGGACTGAGGCCCAGCCACATCCAGCAGCAACGAGACCGGATGAGGTGGTGCGGGCAGCATCTTGTCAGCCCTGCTTCACCCCCACCCCTTGTGTCTGTGCCGTCCTGCAGGGGTCTGACCCCCCACCTCACCCAGCATGAACACGACAGAAGGTGGCAGGGGGAGGTGAGCTAGCTGACACTCTGCCTCCCCTCCCCTGGTGTCCCCTCCCCTGGGGTCATTTAACCCCCACTCAGGGGCAGCAAGGCAAGAAGGGTTAGTGGGGCTGAGAGGGGAGCTGAGACTCCACCCCACCTGTCTGTAAGAAGGCTGTGTGAGCAGTGAGCACCTTGCTGGGGAGGTGTCAGTGGGGCCCCCTGGAAAGCTGAACACACCCAGCCTTCATGCTGCACTGCCGCAGGGGGACTGCCTGCCACAGAAGGATTAAATAGGATCCAGAGTCTTAGGAAATTCCAAATGTCCCGGGTAAAATAAAAAATCACTTATCATACCAAGAGCCAGGAACATCGTAATGTGAATGAGAAAAGACAAACAGCAGATGTGATTGTCAGAGCAGATGGAGATGAACCAGATGCTGAGGTTATCTGGGTAAAGGTTTTAAAGCAACCCTCATAAAGACATTTCAGCAAGCAATGACAAATTCCCTTGAGACAGATGCAAAAATGGAAACTCTCAGCAAATAATTAAAAGTTATAAAAAGAGAACCAAGTGGAAATTATCAAACTAAAAAACGTAACTCAAACAAAAACGTGTTGGAAAGGCTCAAAAATAGCGTGTGATGACAGAGGGTAGAATCACCGACTTTCACGACAGGTGAATAGAATTTACCCAACCTGAAAACCGAGTAGACCGGAAAATGATGAACAAAGTCTCAGGGGCCTGTGGGACAAAAACAAAATTGCAAACTTTGGTATCCTTAGAGACCCAGAAGGATAGAAAAGAGAGTAGACTGTAAGAATATGAGAAGAAATAATAGCACAAACCTTCCCAAGTTTGACAAAGGACATGTCTGCAGATTCAAGAGGCTGGATAAATCTCCAGTAGGATAAAGCCAAAGAAATCCACATGCCAAGACACATCATAATTAAACTTCTGAAAACTAAAGCCAATGAAAGACTCTTGAAAGCGGCCAGAGAGACATAACGTGTTACCTGTAGGGAAACACGAATCAAATAATAAGATTTCTGATCTGAAACCACAGAGGCCATGGAGAAGGGACCAGCACCATATTCTTCAAGTGCTGAAAGAAAATGGTTAACCGTGAATTCTATACCCAGCAAAACTATCCTTCAGGGATGACGGGGAAGTAAAGACATTCTCAGATGTTGGCAACTAAGAGAATTTGTTGCTAGCAAACCTACCCTTAAAGAACTGCTAAGGGAAGTTCTCTAAAAAAAAAAAAAAATAATAATAGCACAGAGCCAAATGGTGGCTCGGAACTCCAGAAAGGGCAAAAGAACATGGGATTGGGTAAAAATAGTGGTAGTCATATTAGACCATTCTCATGAGTTTCTGAAATCCTTTGAGGGTTGAAGGAAAAACTTAAGACAATTCTATTGAAAAGTTGGGAGGGTAAAGAGACCTAAATACACTTCACTCCAAGTGGTAAAAATGTTATTACCAGTGGGTGGTCATGTTGACTCAGAGCAATCACCAAGAAATCAATAGAAAGCAGTACACTCAAAACCTTACCAATAAATCAAGGTGGAATCCTGAAAAGTGTTCTAGTAAAACCCAGAGGAAGGGATTACCGAACGATGATCGTTTGCCCAAAGCACAGCAAGTGAAACGCTGAGATGCCGAAGTTTGCAGCAGAGAAAAGGCTTATTCACGAGGCAGCCAAGCGAGGAGATGGGAGAACCAGCCTCAGACCAGCCTCCCCACCGCCCCCCGCCAAAAGTGGGGTGCTTGAGATATTTATGAGATAAAGAAGCAGGGTGGGCTTAGGCATGGGGCAAGGTGATTAGAGGTCGGGAAAAGGTCAGGTAAACGGTGTTCTGCGCAGGTATATCTGAGTTACATGCTTCCACATGGGATGTGTGTTCAAAAATGTTGGCGCTTCGTATGATCCGGGGGTGGAGTTTTGGGCCCCCTGATGTCAAAAGGTCACTCAACGGACACCTGCACAGGCCCAGTTTTAGGGTCAGTGGTCCCAACTATTCTTAGCTGGTTCGACCTTGAACTAGACACAGCTGACTCCAACTTTCTGGCAAACAACTCGGGCAAACATCTTATTGTTTGGGCTACGTGAATCTTGGAGGGTATGCAATTTGCAATAGCATAATTAAGTGAAGGCAGGCTACAAGCAGAGGGATTTTTAACAAGCTGTAAGGCTAGCCCAGGAATTTCTGTTAGACACCTGTTTCTGTTAACCCTATGGGGCACGGTTTCAAAGGTGAGAAAAAGGAAACAGAGGAAACAGGAAACAATAAAATGGCAGACTTAAGATGGAACATATTACCTTAAATGTAAACCGTCTACAAATGCCAGTCACAAGACAGAAATTGGTGGAGTTTTTAAAAACACAACCCAGCTATATGCGATCTTCCAATACACTATATGCACATATCAAATATGACATAAGTAGTTTGAAGGTAAACACATAGGAAAAGATATACCAGGCAAACATTAAATACACAAACACACACAATTTAGTTAGATGGGTTTATTTCATTCAGGATGAATTTCTTCAGTAAAATTTCCTAAAAGCAAGATTTCTCCTCCCTCTGTACTACCTCTCATTCCTTCCTTCCTTCCCCCACCAACCCGTAGTGTCTACCCTTCTGTTCTTTTCTTTATGGCTTATAACCCCATAAAAACACATATTCACTTATATATGTACATACCAACATGCACAGGTATACACGGGGAAGTGCCATTGCTTTCTTTAACAAAAAAGGGGGGATTCATTTTATAAAGGCACCTCTGTATTTTTGTGGTTGTTGTTCTGTATTTTTTAATAAAGTTTGTAATCCAATGGACACACAAAACAAAACTGCGTTGAGAAAGTTTCATAAATTAATAAGTGTTAGGAAGTTGGGGGAGAGGTCAAGATCACAGGAAGAAGGGAAGCCAGTCTTTTGTAGAGTCTTTTTGTGTGTGTGACACTTCCAAATTGTGGGAGCAGGGACCGTGCTGTAAGGAAGCGCACTTGTACAAACGAGTGACGATACAAAGTCTGAGTATGAAAATAAGATTTTCTCTGAAAACACATTTTTGGCACAGATTAAAGAAAAAATGTATGTCGGGGAATTTGATTTTTAAGTCAGTATTATATATATTTATATATATTATATATCCACACATCCCAAGTTCTGCATGTTCCACCGAGAGAGAAAATCCTTCCGTTTGCTCTTTTCTGATTGTAAGCTGTACATCCTGGGTGAATCAAAGATGGCGGCGGCAGGTGAATTAAGAGAGGTGACATCCAAATGAGCAAGGGGAAGGGAGGGGTGGGGACAACACAGCTCAGTGAAATGTTCCTTGACCCCAAGGTTTCAGCAGAAGCTTGAAGTCCTGCGTGAGAGTCTGCGATGTGTGTGCGACGTGTGTTCACGTACACCGAGATATCCAGGGTGTCACAGCCTGTCTTCACCGTGCAAAAGTCCAAGTCACTAATTTAGTGCAAAGGCAGTTCTGTTTTGTTTCTTAGAAACAAAAACAACAATTTTTTGGAAGAAAAAGTATTTATTTGACACCTTTACAAAAATAGTTAAGCACATAATTTTCATATTATGTCACCTGATTTACATATCTCAATCCTCGATACCTTTTAAAAATACTAAAATGGTCATTTGGTAAATCGAATCTGTATTGAAAAAAATACTGTGGTAGGCCAACATTTGTAGACAAACCCAGTTGATCATCAGCATAAGAAAGAAATATTTATGAACAAAATAATCTCTGAAAACATTTTTGTGAGAAAAAAAAATCTAACTAGTAGATTTCTTTTTAAAAAGTATTTTCAGGGCTTCCCTGGTGGCGCAGTGGTTGAGAGTCCGCCTGCCGAGGCAGGGGACGCGGGGTCGTGCCCCGGGCCGGGGAGATCCCACATGCCGCGGAGCGGCTGGGCCCGTGAGCCATGGCCGCTGAGCCTGGGCGGTTGGAGGCTGTGGTCCGCAACGGGAGAGGCCACAACAGTGAGAGGCCCGCGTACAGCAAAAAAAAAAAAAAAGTATTTTCAAAAAAGCAAGCTTAAAAACAAAACCCGCCATAGAATACCTCCTCATACCATGATGAAGTGACATCTTAACAGTAAAAACTAGAAGGTAGGTTTAGAAAACAGCGATGGTGCTAGAGGTTCACACACACCAACTGACAGAAGCCTGGACACAGAGGCAGCATGAAGTCGATGCATTTAATTCGGGGAAGGGAATTACTGCCCGCTGCCCTGTTCCTTTTCTCCAAAAAGAGGAAAGAGAAACCGAGCCTCAAGGTGTCTGCACGTCCACTGGCCGGTGGTCTGTCCTTGGGCTAAATGTCAGGTGAACATACCGGCAGCACCACTGCCCAGGGGCATCTCTGTATTTTCCACTTCTCTCCCAGTAATATTTTGAGAGAGTTCCACCCCATCGATGTGGAAAAATTCCCTGTATGCATAACTTATTCAAATGTGATTTTACGGATGGCCATTAACTTCGTCTCCGATATTTACCCCCAAACAGTGCTATAAACATCTCTGAAAGTGGAAACAAATAGAAACACCAGAGTAATCAAGCCCCGATTCTTCAGCTCCCCCTGGGAGCAGCCTCTTCACAGAGCCTTAAACAGATGGTGATTTCTGCTGCTGACAGGCCCATGCGCCCAGGACGGGGGGTGCATTCCACTCGGCTGCCCGGCCCCATAAAAGCACAGCGATAGCCCTATGGTGCCGTCCCAGGGGAGGATTTCGTGACCTCAGAACAGGGCAGCATTCCTGCTTGTTCCCGCCCCCACTCCCGACCCACCTAAGACACAGGTTTAAAATGCAGAGTCCAGGCTCTGGGCAGGAGGCCTTGGCCCCTGCTTTGGGCACAAACTCTACAGATGGACACTCAACTCATGACCCAGGGCTTTCTCGGGAGAAACGGGGCTGGGGGACAGAACCACTGAAAAGAGATTCACCACCAGGGTCAGAAATTATTCTGGTGCCCCCGAGAATGAACCAAGCTCGACGTGGCCAAAGACTGCACCGTTTTGCCCTTTATTGAACATCCCGTGGTTGCCAAACGGTGAGCTCACTCCCCACTGCAGCCACCCTGCGCGCGGGCCCCTCAGAAGCACCTTCTCTGAACCACGGACGTCCCAAACTCCTTGAAGTCCGCAGAGGTGACCCACATCTGCTTGAAGCTGCTCAGGGAAGTGATGATGGAGGCGCCAATCCACGTGGAGAAGCAGCGGTCGGGCGGCGCTGTGATCTTGATGGTGGTCCCTTTGGAAGCTGCCTGCTCCAGCTCCCTCAGAAGACGGCCATCCAGCCCCCGGAAGAGCGTGGTGCCCCCGGACAGCACAATCTCCCCATAGAGCATCTTCTGGATGTCGGCGTCACACCTGGCGATGCTGCCGGAGACCATTTTGGAGAGGCCCGGGCTTTGGATGCCCAGCTGCTCAGGCGAGAACAGGGCCTCGGGCGCCTGGTACAGCTGGTCCCCGATACGGATGATGCTGCCGTCGGGCAGCTTGTACTCCCTGAGCACCTCCTCTGACCTCCGCGACAGCTCCTTCTCCGGCTCCAGGGCCACATAGCAGAGCTTCTCCTTGATGTCGTCCACCAGGGCTTTGTCCAGCACGCACGGGAAGGTCCTCCCGCTGGCCAGCAGCAGCCGGGTGAGGTGCTCCGTGATGTCTCTCCCCGCCACGTAGAGCTTGGTGATGGCGTGGGGCAGGGAGTAGCCCTCAAAGATGGGGACGGTGCAGGTGACCCCGTCCCCGCTGTCCACCACCAGGCCCGTGATGCAGGCCGAGGCGTAGAGGGCCAGCACAGCCTGGTCCGACAGGTAGAAGGCGGGCACGTCGAAGCTCTCAAACATCACCTCGGCCATCTTCTCCCGGGTCTCCCTGGGGTTCAGCGAGCGCTCCGTCATGAGCACCGGCCGGTCGCTGGCTTTGACCCCCAGCTCCCGCTCGAAGAGATGCTTCCAGAGCTTCTCCATGTCGTCCCAGCCTGTGATCAGGCCTCGTTCGATGGGGTAGTGCAGGTGTAAGACCTCGCCCCCGTGCAGGGCCTCTTCCCCCACACAGTACTTCTTCTGACTGGCCCCCGCCGAAGGCATCTTGACCTTGGGGTGCCCCACGATGGAGTGGACGACGTGGCGGGGGCCAACCTCTCCAGCCAGGCCTGCCTTACAGAGCCCGGACCCATTGTCAAAAATGACAGCCGGAGAATCTAACACGCGTGGGTTAAGCATGCCTGTGGCATCCTCATCCACACTTCGCCAAAATGAAGACGGAAGAGCCTCCTGGGCCACTTTGTGACGTAAGAGGCTCCTCTGGAGGTTTCGAGGGCACAGGATTCCACGGTTCTCTGGGCGTCTCCCAGGCAGGGCTAGCAGACAGCCGGTCCCCGAGAGCCCTCCATCCCCACCCACGGATCTGCTCTCCTCTCGGGAAGCCTGGGCTGCTGAGGCCTTTGCAGGAATGACGTCGCATATGTCACAATCCAGCCGGGGCGACCATTGTCCTCAGCCAGCATCAGAGGGCCTCTGGGGGTGGGGACTTGGAGTCTCTGCCCCCCCTCACCTGGTGAGACTCCAAAGGGGGAAGTCCAGCTGTTCCCGCAGGCCGTGTTGAGGAGCCTCTTGTGGAGCCTGGAACCAGCGAAGCAGCCCAGCCTGGGCCAGCCCATAAAACTGGCATCTCTGGCCCTCTGTTTGGAGGGAGCCGCTGTTTGGAGGGTGACAAGCACACTTCTCTTTGCTAAAGGGGGAGACCAAGCACCAGGCAGAGGTCCAGGTCGGAGGAGCGATGCCCAGGGCTCTGACACAGTAAGCACTCGGAACATGGTTTTGGAGTGCAGACTCCTCCAGGAAGCTCTCAGGGATTTCTCTTCTCTTTACCTCATGAACCCTGACCCTGTCTCACAGGGTAGCTGCTAAGCAGAGCCCTCTGGACCTATTGGCTCTCTCTCGGGGCACATGTACCCCTGCTCTGGCTTGAGGTCAAGGGCCCTCCTTGCTCTCTGCAGCCCCGGAAGCGCTGTCACAAACAATATCCAGTGGTTGTAGGTTGGGAACCCAATGGCCTGTGAAGACAGGGATCTGAGGTTTCATCGGCGGCGGGGGGGCAGCCCTGATTGGAGCCCCGGACATCTCTATTTTGGGCCCGTGACACAGTTGGTCAAGCCCACTGAAACGCTGTCAGAAGTGACCAGGTCACCAAGTCTGAGGTTGAGAGTGAGGCCAGAGGGCAGTGAGGCTACAGGTTTAGCCAAGCCCATGAGGGCAGGGGGCGCCCACTCCAGCCTCCCGGAGAACCCCTCCAGCAGCCCTGCAATCACACCCTGGGCTGGTTTCCAGCTCAGGAGGAGAAACTGGGAGAGAGCTCAGACTAGGGAACCAGGGCTGACCTTTTTCTTGAGGAAGCTGGAGCCGGTCTTGGAGAACAAAATGCTAACTTGGTGTTCTGTCGTGTCCGAAATCACCCTCCAGGCCAGCTCCTGCCCAACCAGAAAGCTTTCCCAGGAGACCAGCTCCCCTCCAGGTCCCCTCACCTCCCTCTGCAGGTGGCCCTCTCTGCATGTCCTGCCGGACCTTCTAAACCCACCAGCAAAAAGTGAAAAGTGTCATCATGTAGGGTAGATGCACGGCGTGGGTGTGTGTTATAGACACGTGGTGTAGACCGGTGACATGGACGCGCAGTTTTGTGAGAACCCCTGGGGCTCAGCCTGGGGGGAGTCAATAAAGACTTGGTATTACTGAGATTCTCCCACAAAGGACACCTCTACATGGAAGTGGGATCAGATGCACGCTGGGGTTGATGCTGAGAGGAGACGCACCCCCCAGGCTATACAGCCCAGAACCACAACTACCACTGTGGGGGCCTCTAAGATTTGGGGCCCAACGTTTAGGGGAGCACGTGTGCCTAGAGGCTGCTGGGTCGAGGACGGTCCTTAGGGCGCCGTGTCTTGGGGGTTCCAGCCCGCTTACGTCACGAAAGCCCTATGCGCTCGGCTTCTCAGGCTTTGCTATTTTTCCCATTGTTGCCAAACACTCCCGGCTGAATCAGGAGGAGTGTGGCCTCAAGCTTTTTCAATTTTGGCCCTAAAAGTGGCCCACATGGGTGGTGATGTAACCATGCTGGGTGCAGAGGTCAAGCGCAGGGGTGGGGCCCTTCGGTGTGTCCTGGGGGCCCAGGGCTGGCTGGGGCACGGAGGTTTGCAGGGGGACAGAGCAGGAGGAAGGACAAACGTTCATGCAAAGCTCGACTGACCAGCTGGGTGGGGGGGCGTTCCGAGGCCTCACCGCACCCCGCAGCTGTGACGGCACACAGCACAATGTGTAACAATGGCCCGGGGCAGCCGGCCAGACCTGGTGCAGGTCCCATGGGCACACGCAGCCCCCTCCCCGTTCTCTGCAGGCCCGGCGTGCATGACAGCCAGCAGGGCAAGTCCAGGCCCCTCCACCAGTTGCCAAACCTGTAGCGGGCAGTTCTCTGTCCCCCTGTGACCGCTGCCCATCCCAGACAAGCTCAGACCCTCGAGGACAGAGCTGTGAAAGCTGGGCCATCCATCAGGGCTGAGGCTCCAAGCAAAGCCATCCAAGGAGTTCCAGGACCCCTTTTCCTAAATGTTTTCACTCTCCCTGATGAGCCTGGGAGAAGTGCAGCCCTTCACCCTGGGTCTGGGACCCCAGCCACTCCTGACCACCCACGGCCATTGGCTGCCACGCGCCTGGCAGAGCAGGCCCCGGGGAAGCGGTCGCCACTTTTCTCCTCCCTGTGCACTTGGGCGAACCAGT
>NW_020174791.1:2472271-2479618 GCF_003031525.2 Neophocaena asiaeorientalis asiaeorientalis
CACTGGGCCAGCTCCCCTGCCGCATTCCTGCATCTGCTGTCAGAGCCCCACCTCAGGCTCGGGGAAGGCTTCTGCATACCGGTATAAGTGTCTGAGCCGGCTCAGAGATTGTGCATCACCTGGAGAGGCAGGAAGGCTCTGAGGACCCCACCCCCAAGAAGTGGGATGCTCCCTGGGGGGTGACACCACGTGGGCACTGAGAAAACCAGTGGGTTTATGAGCTACGTGATGTCGTGTTGGTTTCAAGCTCGCCCCGGGACAGAGCTTCCATCCCGTGGTGCCCAGGTGCCCGGGAGCCTCTGCTCAGCCTCCTGCCTCTTCCTGTCTGCTGCCCGTCCCTCCAGCCACCTGGGTCAGGACGTCTGGGAGGGGCCGCGTGCATCTCGGTGCAGGTGTCCACGTCGACGGCCACAGCGGTCCTGTGGCCCCTTCAAGGGATGCGATGCTCTGAGCATTCGCTGCAGGGGGTGTGTTTGCTATTAACCCAGGGACGGTTGCCCTCTCCCAGCCCAGTTAGAAGTCTCCCTCCGGGGCCGCCCTGCCCCCACCCCATGCCGGCCATGCCTCGTAAATCGCTTGAACGAGTTTATGGGAGAACTGGCCATAACTCCATCTCCCTCCGCAGGGCAAGGCTCACGCTGTGATTACTCTGCAGGGCACTAGCTTCCGCCCTGTGCAGGAAGGCTCGCTCTGGTTCTGCCCCAGCAGTCACACCCAGCAGCAGCCCCCCAGCTCCCACACGGCCCCCAGGCCCACGCCCTCGATGGGAGGTGGACGGCAACTGGGCAGCCTTGGGCGGCTGCCGGGCATTTAGACTTGGGAGTGGGTAGCCCTGGGTCTGCTGGGCACCCCTGCTTCCCACCACCCTGGCTACTGAGCCTGGGCCACCCGAGCCCTGGGCCAGGTCTCCCTGTCTGTCCCGTCGTCCCTCAGTCCATCTGTCACCGACGCCCAGAGCCTCGGCCGATTAGTGACCAGCAGACTGGACCTATTAGTACTAGCTGGCATCTGGTGGCCAGATCCTGCTTGCTGAGGGTCTGGGCCCGTGTGAGCCGGCAGCCTGAAGGAACAGGGCGACTCTGCGGTTGGCAAGATGGGCACTGCTCAGGCAAGAGAGAGGACAGTGTACGTGTCAGAGGGAGCTTGTGGGAGCCCAGGGGCCATGGGTGCCTGCAGGTGCCCCCGGGGATGGTTGCTCTTCCACCTCTTTGCCCCAGACATTCCCAGAGGAGCCCAGAGCCCTGAGCACTTTTCCTGGGAGCCTAGCCCCTTTGAATCTCTGAGATGGAACTTGTATCTCCTACGCACCCATCCATTTTTCCATTCCCCATCCATTCATCCAGCTACTGTTCATCCTTCCATCCATTCACTCATCCACCCACCCACACATCTATCTATCCATCCACCCACCCATCCATCCATCCATCCATCCATCCGTCCATCCATCCTTCCATCTACCCACCCAATCCATCCCTCCATCCATCTAACCTCCTATTTAGTTATCTCCCCTCCTCCCATCCCACCCGCCCTCCCACCTACCTTTCCTTTCTTAGTAGCTGAACTGAGCATCCGGTCTTGTCTCTGTCCACCTCCTTTCTTGGTAACCTTTGGACTTCAGCAGAGCCTTTTGGGTCCCCACAGTTGCCAGCACAGCACCCGTGAGTCCTGCCTGCTCTGTTGTCCTCTTCCAACCAGCTGGGGCTGAAATGACACCCCTAGGTCACTCCTCTCTCAGCCTCCCGTGAGGCTGGCTCACTAAACTGGATGGGATGGGGCAGGCTGGCCTGACACCAGTGAAACTCGGTGTTGCTGGGGCAGAAGGAAGGAGTTGGCAGCCAGCTGACACGCTCTGGGGAGCTTAGTAAGGTGGCCCTGCTGCTCCCAGCCTAGCATCCACGGTCCAGCATCGCTTAGTGGACACCCCACTGAGTGGTCGAGTGACACAGACCCATTTGGGCGCGAGGCCGTCTGAAGCCAGACCACCAGTTACCCCCACCCCGGCTTTCTGCCCCTCCCTCTCATGGAACCCTGGTCCTGAGCACTCAGAAAATTTTTAAAAAGTATCTTTTTGTTGGAGAAACTTCGGAAAACACAAGGGCAGCATTACAAGGCGGATACAAAGCACCCCTGGCCTACCTCGCTAAGCCCTGCTGACATCTCGCTGCGCCCCTTGGGGATGAGCTGCAGACACATGCAGCTTTCCACGGGCCTGTCTCATGTCCGTCAACCTTCCTCCCACCCTGCAGGTGCTCCCAGAGTCTCCCCACAGCTGCTTCTCCGGGTCCGTGCTTCCAGGCTGGGGCCCGCAACCCTCCCCACCCCACCCCCGGGCTCCCATCCTTCTCACCCTGCCTGCCTCACTTTCTGAGGCTGCTCAGGCCTACCCAGAGCCCTCCCGCAGAGCCCCGGGGAGACCCCGTGCAGGGCCGGCTGGTGGTGGGGTTTGTCTTGCCTTCCAGGAGCTCTTGGTCGTGCATTGAATTGGGGCTGCTGGTGGCTCAGGGGCCAAGTGACCCCAGGGCTGTGGGAGAGGATCTGAGGCTGATTACCCCTCACCTGTCATAGCGGGACCCCTGTGGGTGTGTCCACGGCCCGAGGGCAACGGCTTTCCTTGTTCATTGCTCATCTGGGTGGAGGTGGGTTGGGGGTGGGCAGTGATGGTAGGAGAATGTGGAGGGGCCTCAGACTTCACCTGGGGCAGCTCCCCTCCCTTCCTCCTTCTAAGTGGGTCTCACGAGGCGCCCCCCCCACCCCCGGTCAGAGCCAGCAGCAGGCTACCTGAGGGTCAGAGCTGCCCCCTGCCCCAGATGCTTCAGCAGATGTCAGCCGGGAGGGCCGCTGCCCTGCAGAGGTGCCCTGTGTGACCACGGCCTCCCGCTGCTGCTCCCAGCCTAGCACCTCAGGCCTTTCCCCAGGGGCCTCCACCTCGCAGACATGCAGGTCCGTGGAGGGGGCGGCGTGGGGCTCCTTCTCTGGCTGCCGGCCTCCAGCTCCCCGCTCTGGCCCCAGGGCGTCCCCACCTCCCCGCTCACCTGTCTAGGCCTCTCCCTGCGCAACCTCACACACCCCCTCCTAACCGGTGCTGTGACAGGTCCCTGGTTGATTTGTTCAAAGTAACAACGGACTTTTGCGAGCAGGTGGGCGGGAGGGTGGAGGGCCCTTCCCGGCCCCTCCCTGTGCGTACTGTTTACTATCTGGCCGCCTTACTGTAGTGCTTGCTTCTGCGGCTCCTGGGCAGTCGTCTGGGGTCAAGGCTGCTGTGACAGGCTGGCCCATCAAGCCTCATAAGCATCCAGGCTGCTGATGCCATGGAGACCGGTCACAGCTTCGGAGGACGCGCGCCTCTGTGGCCGGGGGGAGGGGACCAGCCCCACCCAGCCCCCAACCGGCAGGAGACACAGCAGGCCTCCCTGGACAGGTGATGAGCCCCACCTGGGCACACGCTGGGCAGAAAGGTGGACCCTCCCCTGGGACAGGTGTGACTGCAACCCCAAGACTGAGGTTTTGGGGATCCAGGTTCTGGCTCCAACAGGACAGGGGACCCCTGTAACAGCTCCAGGGCTCTGCGAGGGGCCCACGGACCTCGGCAGGCTGGGAAAGGCAGGCCCTCAGGATAGCCTCTCCTGATGGGGCTCTCGGGTGGGTGTCGGACATCAGGAACTCTAACCGCGTGGCCCAAACCCACGCGTCAGGGACATGGATGCAGGTTTTTGGGCCTTCCCAGCACAGCCCACTGTGGTCCAGAGACCCGGGACTGCCACCTGGGGGGGCTGCCCTCATAGCTCAGCTGCCTGCTATAACTGAATACTCCAGGCTGGGCGGCTCACACAGCAGACATTTAGTCCTCACAGCTCTGGAGGCTGGACGTCCGAGATCCGGGTCAGTTCCCGGCGAGGTCCTGCTTCCTGGGCTCCCGCTGTGTCCTCATGGGGCCGGGAGGGCTAACTCTGGTGAATCTCCCTCTTGTTTTAAGGGCGCTAATCCCACCATGGGCCCCATCCTCATGACCTCATCTCACCCTAATCTCCTCCCAAAGACCCCACCTCCAAATACCACTGCACTGGGGGTCAGGGTTTCAACATAGGAATTGGGGGTGGGGGGACACATTCAGCCTGTAGCAGGGGCCGTCCTGTCTGTCCCTCCACGGAAGGGAGCAGGAGATTTCCTCGAGGGCAAGATTGCTGGAGGCCAGGCCGTCAGCAGCTCAGCACTCACAGTCCACTGGCCGGTTCTCGGAGCCTTGGCCTCACCTAACTACTTGGCGTCACCTAACTATGCATCCAACCTGGTTGCAGAGACGGGGAGAGAGAGCCCAGACATGCTGAGATGCCAAGCACCTCTGCCCAGGAGTCAGGGGTGGGCAGAGGGGAGGGGGAGGTGGTCCGAGGAGAGGGCAGCCAGAGGGCCGGCCAGGGGCCTCACCTGTCTCCAGAGGAACAGGGGACAAACTCATGGGCAGTGCAGTCCTCTCTCCTCCTGGACTTGGAAACCTTGGGGCCCTGTCGTGTCCCCTTCTGGGACGATGCATGTGCGTGGTGTGGGCCATATGCACCCTGCCCCCCCTGCACCCTGTCAGAGGCAGCGGAGGTGGACAGACTGGAGACAGCCCTGGAGCTGGCCTCTGGTCACTGCTGGGCAAGCCCGAGAGGCTCCATCAGCTGGGACAGGAGAGCAACGGCCTCGCCATGCATTCCGTCCCTTTTGCTTTCATTCTCCTGACTTTGCTCTAAAGGTAACAGGCTTTTGACTGGAAACATTACGGCAACGGACCCTGTAGAGTGACAGAGGAAGACCCCTCCTCACCGCCTCCCCCACCGGTGTTTCTCCAAATGTGGCCACAGTCACCACTGGGTCTGAATCTTCCAGATGTTTTCTAGGCACAAGTACCTATGGAAACACCCAGAAACAGGCTTTCGCTGTTAAATGGATGCAGCCACACGTGCTGTTCTGCCCTCTCCCGGGGAGCATCACACCCTTGTCCGTGAGCCCGCAGAGCGTGGCCTTGACCTTCTCGCGGCCACTCGGTGACCGTCATCCACTTGACCTAATTCGTCTGTACAATCTCCGCTGACGTTTTTCCATTTAATAATTTTTCAGTTATTGAGGTTTTTCCGATTTTTTTAAACTATCCCAGATGAAGCCATGGTTGATATTTCCCGTGTGCCCCTCTCCACCTGCTTGGTGTGGTCGAGGGCCAGACTCTGACTCAGGACCACGCAGGGAAGTCTGCACACGTTTACAGCGTGGAGGGAGCTACCGGGGTCTGAGGCCCCATTTTTTTTAATTTAATTTTTATTTTATATTGGAGTAGAGTTGATTTACAATGTTGTGTTAGTTGCAGGTGTACAGCAAAGTGGCTCAGTTATACATACACATATATTCATTCTTTTTCAGATTCTTTTCCCATAGGGGATATTACAGAGTATTAAGTAGAGTTCCCTGTGCTGTACAGTAGGTCCTTGTTGTTTATCTGTTTTGTATATAGTAGTGTGTGTATGTCAATCCCAATCTCCCAATTTATCCCCTCCCCCACCTTCCCCCTTTGGTTACCATAACTTTGCTTTCTATGTATGTGAGTCTGTTTCTGTTTTGTAGATAAGTTCATTTGTGCCGTATTTTAGATTCCACATATAAGTGATGTCATACGGTATTTGTCTTTCTCTGTCTGATTTAGTTCACTCAGTGTGATAATCTCTAGGTCCATCCATGTTGCTGCAAATGGCATTATTTCATTCTTTTTTATGGCTGAGTAATAGTCCATTGTGTGTGTGTGTGTGTGTGTGTGTGTGTGTGTGTGTGTGTATACACACATACCACATCTTGTTTATGCATTCATCTGTTGATGGGCATTTAGGAAAACGCTCAAACCAATAAAATCAGAAATGAAAAAGGAGAAGTTACAACTGACACTACAGAAATACAAAGGATCATAAGAGACTACTACAAGCAACTCTATGGCCATAAAATGAACAACCTAGAAGAAATGGACAAATTCTGAGGCCCCATTTTTCAGAGATGATGGAGCAAGTCCTAAAGGGTCTCTCTGCTTGCCAGGTGTTATAAAACATCCATGTGGAATGTCAGAGGGAGGCGTGGTTAGAATGGCAACACCTGCCGTATCCCTCTCCTCCGGCTACTGTGACAAAGGACCACAGCTGAGGGCCTTACACAACATACACTTCTTATCTCCCGGCTCCGTGGGTCTGGAATCTGGGCGTGGCTCAGCTGGAGCAGTGGCTTGGGCCCCTCATCAGGTGGCCAGTCAGCTGCCGGCCGGGCTGCGGTCTCATCTGAAAGCTGGGCGGGGAGGTGAGGAGGGCTCTGCTTCCCAGCTCACACACGTGGCTGTCAGCAGGCCTCAGTCCCTCGCCACGGTGCCTTCCCAGGAAGCCTTGCAATGACACGGCAGCTGGCTTCCCTTAGAGCGATCCTGGGTGGGGGAGGGGGGACACCCAGGACAGAAGCACCTTTATAACCTGATCTCGGGAGTGATGTCTCATCACCTCTGCTGTTTCAGAAGCGAGTCAGCCCAGTGCCGACCAGGGGATGGTGTTACTAAAGGCACATGTGCCGGGAGATGGGGCCATCGAGGGCCATGTTGGAGGCTGCCTGCCCGGAGCACTGACCAGAGCACCAGGACCCGGGTGGAGGGTCGCCGGCAGGCAGCTCAGACCCCAGCACAGCTTCTCCAGCCTTGGTTTCCTCAGCTCAGCAGGGATGTCGCCCGATGCCTGGCAGCTCAGGGCACTGATGGAGTTTAAGGGGAAAAGGGTGTGTGGCCATCTGGGGAGAGCAGGGGACACAGATCGACTGATGGGAGCACCTGGCTGGGAGCCGCCTCTTCTGGGACCCTCCTGGCAGCCTCGCTTACGTAAAACACCGCTGCGGCCACTTCTCATTGCTTCGAAATGCTATGTCCTGACCTCGGACATCCCCAGGGGACCTAGGGCGCCCCCGCCCCTGCATCCACCAGCCGCCCAGGCCTCCCTGGCCCCAGAGTCTCGGAGCTGCCCGCCACACCCCCACCCGTGCGGCCCTCAAAAAAGAGGTCTCCCGCCCCCTGCTGGCGCCCCGCTGGAACCGCCTCGAGATCTGGGACGGTGGCGGGGGAGCGGCAGGGGGCGGGGCCGGCGCTCGGGAACAAAGGAGGCTTGTTAGCTTCATGCAGGCAGGACACTGGGGGGAGGAAAAAAAAATCAATGTTTGCTAAATAGGAGAAAAAAATCACCCTGCCTCAGTGGGGAAAAGGTTTATTTTCAAGTGTATTAAAGTGATTACCCAGAGGAAAAGCGGAGCAAATGAACAAGTGTGTAGTGGTGAGTCGCCCGTTTTCCCAGGGAGCTCGGA
>NW_020174791.1:2479678-2543932 GCF_003031525.2 Neophocaena asiaeorientalis asiaeorientalis
GACACAGCCAAGCTTTCGGTTTTAAATAGTTTATAACATTTCAGAGGCAGCGTCTAAGTGAGGGCCGTCCCTGGAGAGGCCCTGCAGTCCTCTGCATTTAGCCAGTGATAAATAACCCGGAGCACGCAGGGCCCGGAAGGATCCCAGATTTAATTCAAATAATTTAAAATCTAATGTTGAAAGAGCTCTTTGCATTCATGGGCCGTGCGCGTTTCCAGCTGGAGAAAGAAAAGGCTTTGTGTTCTGGGTGGGGGCAGGGTGACAGGCTGGAACCCAAGGTTCGGGGACTAACCGTTTCACCATGTGCTGACTCCAGCCAGCTAGCCGACATTTTTCATATTGTAAGTGGCATCGGTTCTGAAAGCCAGACGTGGGGGGAACATGTTTTATCCTCTCCGTGGAGTTTCGACTCCAGGTGAAAGGATTTTTGTCCATGGCGAGGCTGCTTCCTCACAAGCCCATGGCGAGAAGTGGAGGGGCTGCCCCTTCTCCGAGGATGCGCGTCCCTCCCGACAGCTCGGGTTTCTAGGTGGAGGTGTCTTGATGCGGACACGGTCCCCCGCGGCTGCATACCTTCTGGGGCCCCGTAGAGCAGTCCCCATCATGGTGGGGGCCAGGGGCCCATCCGAGGACGGAGCCCCCCATTGGCCTCGCCCCCTTCCAGCCTGATCCACACATCAGGAAAGTGGCCGGGGCCACCAGGAGATGGGTCCCAAGAGACTGGAATCATGGCTGAGACAGGCCGGAGAATCCACGCTCAGCTTTGAAGGATGTGTGAACCTGTGTGTTGTGTCATTGTCACCCCAAGATTCACGGCCACCCCCTCGGAATATGACCATGTTCGGCAATAGGGTCTTTGCAGATGCAGTCAGATAAGTTAAGATGAGGTCATGTTGGATTAGAATGGGACCTAGTTCCAATGACTCGTGTCCTTGGAAGAAGCAAAAACAGAGGCACACAGGGAGATGGCCACGTGACAGCAGAAGCAGGGGTGATGTGTCTACAAGCCAAGGACAGCTGGCAGCACCAGATGCTGGGGAGAGGCACATAGCAGACAGTCCCTGGAGCCTCCAGAAGGAACCAGCCGTGTCCACACCTGGACTCAGACTTCTGGCCTCCAGACCGCGGGAGAGCACGTTTCTGTGCTGTTAAGCCCTCGGCAGTGGTGTTTTGTTACAACAGCCCGGAAGATTCACAGGACAACGGTCAGGTCTGATCTGTGTACCTGCAACCAGCATCCATCTGTTGACATTATGTAAACACAGGTGCCATGATGGGTGACGAAAAGCATCCCCTTTGTGAGCTGCTTCCCCTGCCGGAGCCGCTGTGAGGCAGCGCCAGGTGCCCTGAGCCTGCGGACACACCTCTGCAGCGGCTTTCCCTGCAGCCGCGGAACGTCGGTGGGGATGAAACGCACCCAGCAGCTTGCCTTCCTAAAATGACCCATTTCCCCTGTCCTGACTGTTCTTTTTCTTTTTAAGAGGATCTGCAGGACCTTCTCTTAAAAGGTACCCAAAACGCAACCTCTCATGTTCAGCATTCGTTCCCAGCTTGGGTGGCGGACGCCCTGGAGCGTCCTGGAGGAGAGGAGGCTGGAGGAGCTCTTGGCACAGGGAGGCATCCCCCCATCTCAGCCCCAGGCCACATCTCACTGTCCCCCCTGGCGGCGTCAGACTCTGGGCAACTGGCCACAGATCTAGAATGCCGGGGGCTGGGGACAAGATTTCTGTACAAATAAACACTGCTGGCCTATGAAGAGGGAGACCTTCCAGGGCACTCAGGAGAAGCCTCCCTGGGCAGAGCCAGGATCATGTATCTGAGATCTTGGTGGTGAGTATGGGGGGGGGGGGCCCTCCAACCACCAGGGGTTTCCTGACCCAAGGCAGGGAGAACCGGACCCCCGAGCCCCCTCCTCCTGTGCTCTCTCTGCCTGACTCCTTCCCGGCTGACAACCATCTCAGTGCTCAGGGAACGGCAGTCCCGGTTGGTGGGCACAGCAAAGCATCTGGCCAGGCCCGCTGCGGCAGATGGGGAAGGGTGGTGAAAATGTACGGATCAGCTGGTGTCGTTGCCGCTTCTGTCCTTCAAGCTGGACAAAATCCATGGCCAGACCACGTCCAGAGGCCTGAGGCCAGCTGGCCCTGCCCACGCCCCACCCTCACCGTCCTCTAGATCCTCGGGGTTGGGGGTGCCTCTTCTCCCCAGTTTGGGGACAATTTCCTCCAAATTTCCAGACATCTGCACAAAGGCTCAGGGGAGCTTCATAGACCACCCTCTCCACCTGTCCTGCCCAACAGGGTAGCCGCAGCCTCTTGTGACCGTGTCCATCGACAGGCTCAGTGCCCCAGGCCACCGGGCAGTAGCCACATGTGGCTGGTGGCTGACAGGCTGGACATGCCTTCGCAGGCCTGCCCACCAGGGCATGGAGGTCTGTGGACAGTGATATCTGGGGCCACGCCTTCCAGGATAACCCCTGAGCTCCCCGCCCGGCGTCCCCTGACGTGGCCGGTTAATCAGGGGTGTGCCCGTGTGTGTTTTTGACTTTAGCCTCGGTTGGCAGAGGTGGGGTTACCACCTGCCATAGGACTTGCATGTACTAAGCCTTTCTCCTTGTTTATCTGCAATGCAGATTTAACTGGGCGTCCTGAACTTGTATTTGCAAACCTGGCCACCCCACGTGCGTGCGCCCAGCTCACAGGCCTGGGTCCTACGCTCTCCGGGGTGGGCGTGTTCGTGACTGGCGTTTTCCTCGTAGGAACCTCAAACACGCAGCAGTACTGCGTCAAGAGCTTGCCCCATCCCATCGGAAAGAGGCAGACGAGGGAGGAACGTGAGCCTCGGGGAGCCCGGCGGGGGAGAGCTGTGCCCCCCGGGCATCCGTGCCAAAGACATGCCTGGAGCTTTCCAGAAAGGAATTCAACCTAAAAATGGAAACCGGCGCAAAACACCTCTCCAGACTCCCAAGAGAGGGACCCCTGGAAAACCAGCGGCAGACACTTCAAACAGTCACACCGCACTCGCCATTCTCACAAGGGCCGGGAGGTAACCATTACCCGTGCTCGGCCCTTATCACCATGTTCCCAAGCAGCTCGGTTAGCCTGAAACAGCTACACCCAAGCGGCCGGGAGCTCGGCAGGTGCCAGGAGCCCGGGACAGGGTCCGCCGCCCTGGGGGAGAGCAGCGGTCCCGCCTCCCCTGCCTGTGTCCTTCAGTGGCCGAATCTTCAAGGATGTTGTTTCAAAGATTTAGTGCAGACCAGGCCGGGGTCCCCGCCTTGCCCTCCCACTGCACCACGGCATGTACCGAGCCCCTGGCTGAGCGTGCTGGGCTGTTCGGCGGGAGAAGTGGGGTGGGCAGGGGGCAAGGTAACAAATACACGTCCAGGTGGTGTCGGAGCCGGGTACGCGACGTGAAGAATATGAAACAGGGTTCGGGACAAATGGGCTGAGGGACGGGTGGTTGCAGTTGTCTCCACTGAGCCGAGGCCCCAAAGACAAGACAGAGGGTGCCGTGGGGGAGCTGGCAGCAGAGCTCTCCAGCGTGGCAAGGGAACAGCATGGGACGGGCAAAGGCCCTGGGGCAGGAAGGATGTCATCATCCCTAGTCCTCTGCTGACCGTTAAAAGCTGGCTCTCGGATTCGGGGTGTTTCCCCATCAGCCTTGACCTGGTAAGTAAAGAGGTCCACGCCGCGGGAAGCACCACACCCAATGCCAGCAGATGCCGGGGGCGGCCAGGCTTTGGGGTCAGGGCTGGGCTGGGCTGAGGCGGCCTGGAGCCCAGGGCTCAGGTCCCCTTGCCTTCAGCCCTCTCTCTGTTTTGTGCGGCCACAGCCGGGGTCCTCTCCACAGAACGTGGCCAAGTGGCCTGGCCTTCCCAAGAGGGAGGCTCCAGGGAAAGCCGTCAGCCCCACTGAGAGGCCTGAGGGGCTCCATCTGTAACGGCCAATGTCTCAGCTTTGTCAAGTGGCCCCAACGCCCTGGCTTGGGGCCCCCCACCTGTGGGCAGGGGGCAGGGCTGGTGGGCCTGCCGGGGCTCCTCTCCCAGCCTGAGCATCAGGCTGAGCTGGAGGGGAGCTGAGCGCCCGATTCACTCTTGCCTCCCAGGAGCCCGTGAGCATCTCCGCAGAATGATGGGCAAAGGTGGGGCTCTCTGTAAGTGGAATTCATTTTGGTTATTCGCTCGGCCTCCTAAGAGTGGATAACTTCCCACGGTGATGGCTCTGAGGCATACACCCTCGGACATACGTCTTTGCACAGGGGTGTCATCTGCTCCTTAACGATCAAATCCTTGAGGTGGGATTTCTGGGTCAGACTCCCCCTTAACCACCTGTCTGAGTCAGTTCAGGCTGCTTTCTTGCTGTGTCCAGACATAGGAGATGGGGCAGAAGGGAGACAGAAAAAGAGAGAGAGTGAGTGCCCTGGTCTCCTCTTCCTCTTATCAGGGCACTAATCTCTTCATGGGGTCCCACCCTCGTGGCCTCATCTAGACCTAGCCACCTCCCAGGGGCTGCACCCGGACTCCCATCACATTGGGAGTTCGGGCTTCGACACTTGAATTTGGGGGACACAGTGCAGCTCATAGCACACCGCCAGCTGCAGAGGGATCGAGGCTGTAGCGCTGCTCCCTGCAGTCCCTGCAGAGGTGACACTGGAGGACATGGTGAGGGGAGGCTTCCTCAGGCAGAGCTTTGGGTAGAGAGAGAAGTGTCCCAGGGGAGGATTTACACGAACTCATGGGCAGTGGTGAACGCTTCATGAGCTGCTCGGAGGGCTGGGAGGAAACCGACAAGAAGAGAGGGGATGAGCAGGTCTAGGGAAGAGGCGTTTGGATGGACCTCGAGGAGGGGCCAGAGTCACATGACGATGTCCACCAGGGGCACCGAGCAGCCCCGTGGACAAGATGGCTGGACCAGTCCTCGGGCAGCCTCTGTCCTCGGCACTCCCTGTTTTGGGCAGAGCATTCACAGATGGAGTAGGCATAGCAATAGAGTTTGAAGCTACCGTCTGGACTTCTTCTCACTGCGGTTGATGTAATTCTACTCTTGCTGTATGTCCAGCTCTCAGTATCAGGGACTGACCCTAAAGTTCCCTATCATGACACCACAACATCCCCTGAAGACACCAACCAGCCACTCGGTGGCCAGTTGGTTGCATGGAAACATTTCCGTGCTGGAAAGTCCAGGGGCTCGTCCTGATGGAGTGTGTTCTAGGTGTGGGTTTGCTTTTCCTGCACGTGGAATGATCTCCTCGGGCACCATAACCAAGAACTCAGAGTGTCCGATTCAGTAACAGAGGGTCTTGAACCATGTTGCCTCTGACCGTGGACCTACTGGTCCTACCATGTACCACACTATCCAGAACTGGCCAGCCTGGCAGAGGGATGGATGGGCCCCTGTGGTGCAGCTCAGAATGATGACATTCTGGAACGTGGAGTGCTATTCCTTCATTCAGGGGATGCTCCTTAAGCCGGGAACAATTGTATGGTGCTGTAAGCACACCTGGTTGAACACATGGACTTCAGAACCAAGTAGACAACAGGTGGTCCCTCTCACCATCACCCCAAGTGACTCACTTTGGGAATGGGAGCTTCCCATCCTCACACTTTTGGCTCTGTGGTTCCCAGAAGAACACATTCCACCAGGGATTACAGTCGTAAGAGTCCCACTGAGTTTAGGACAGTTCCCTCTAGTTATTCGTGCCTCATTGTACCAGGAAAGCAGCAGACACAAGAGAGCCATTGCCGTGGAAGGAATAATTGATCCTGACCGTTGGGTGGCTGGAAGGGGGACTGCTATATAGTGGGATACGGAGGAACATGGCTGGCATTCATAGGATCCACTGAGATCATTCATACGAGCTTTGGGACTCCAGTGCCCAGTTTTAACTGTAAATGGGCAAGTACAATAATTATGGCCTTAAAGGGCAGAGTAACTAGGACTTCTAGTGGGTCCCCTCTGTAGTCAAGTCAGCTAGACCTGGAGGAGAACTAATTCGGGGGAGGACGGCTAGAATAAGGAGATGACGAGCGTCAGTTGTAGTCTTGAGACCCACTGTAGCTGTGGGGCTGCTGTTTATCACAGTGACTGTCTTATAACCTTTCCCAGGAATTAAGACCAAGCTCATGGAGAACCTGTGGCTGGCTGAGGTGAACTTACTGTGGGAAGGAGGTGACTCTGAGGCTGCGAGGGCGAAATGTAGTAGACCCTATTGGGGCCCCTCTCAGATCCTCGATCAATGGCGCCGTCTCCCCATTGCCTGAGTGCTGGGTGCTAATGGCTTATGTTGCCTCCTTTTGAGAATTGCTTTCAGGTGCCCTAGAAGTTAGGTAACCCCCAGGGGAGAGTCCTGGCCAACGACAGCAGAGCATAAAAGGAGAGACCTTGGTCTTTGCAGCACACTCTATGTTCTGGAGCCCAACCCCTTATGTTGCAGAGACCCTGCTGAGACCACAAGGGACCAGCTCTTTCCCTGCCCTGCTTCTGCCCCTCCCTTGCAGGCTTTTGCTGGTTAACATGTCCCTGATACACACAACTACACCCGGGATCAGGGGAAGTGGACTCAAGGAAGACACTTGAGCCGACCCTGGCTGCTGGCTGGGCGACTAGAATTTTCCCTATGAAAAATGTGTCAGGAAAAACCATGGTAATTCCACTATGCACTCCAGAGTGAGAAAATCCTGTGTTCAAATCCCAGATCTGCAACTTCGTAGCTCTGCGGCCATGAGCAGCTCCCTCCCTTACCCTCTTTAACTTTCCTTCTTTGTAAAGTGTGGAGAATAATGGAAACCCCAGGAAACTGAAAGGTTTAAATGACATGGTTCCCATAAAACACTTAGCAGAACACCTGCACATGGGTCAGCGCTCAGGGCACAGTGGTCACTGATGACACAGCGATGATAACGATGATGGAGACATTTGGTTCTACCACATCAGACTCCACCCTCTCACTGGTCTCTCTAACAATTGGATTTGAGTAAAAACAGGGCCCCAGTCATCTAAATGCCTGGAGCTTAATCCCAGCCACTCTGTGGCTTTCTAAATTTAGAGCTTATAAAATTACTACGTGGTTAGAAAGCAGGGAAAAAGGAAAAAAGTGGAATTGTGTGAATATACATATTCAAATGCTAGGGTTGAGGGAGATATGATATTTACGTCCTGATGACTGGGATATTCCCAAATATTTTTCCTAAGAAAACATCAACCCTCTGAACAGTTCCACCACCTATTCAGTCCTTAGTCTACACATCTCTCCCTGCTGGATTTTGAACCCCATTAAGATAGATGCATTCTTTTCACCAAGGGAGAGTCCTTGGTAATCTAGTAATCACCCGCATTCCCAGCCCATAAAGTTCCCTTATAGAAATAGATCAGCTTCCAGGAGTACCAAATTCATCCTGACCTCTCCCAGGGCATCCCCTCTGTCTTAGTCAGTTTTAACTGCTTAGCAGACCACCACAGGCTGGGGGACTTATAAAGAACAGACATTTATTTCTCACAGTCTGGAGGCTGGAAGTCCAAGGTCAAAGTGCTGGCAGATTCAGTGTCTGGTGAGGGCTCACCTCCTCGTCAATAGACGGCCGTCTTCTTACTGTGTCCTCACATGGTGGAAGGGGTGAGGGAGCTCTCTGTGGTCCCTTTCATAAGGGCGCTAATCCCATTTATGAGGGCTCCACCCCCATGACCTAATCACCTCCCAAAGACCTCACCTCCTAGCCCCATCACATTAGGGTTTAGGATTCCAACGTATGGATTTTGGGGACAAACATTCAGTCCATAACACTCTTCTTCTAACATCTCCTGTCACCTGCTGTAGTGAGCAGACAATCTCCCCACTGAACTTTGATCTATGCACCTTCCACTATTTCCACGGACAGGGGAGGTTCCTGAGTCCCTAACAATAGTCCTGGAAGCTCTAGGCTGCTGCTTCAGGAAAAGTAGGTCCCTTTATGGATACAAAGAGGCTCTGGGACTACAGGAGGCTCCCTTAGTCCTGGCTGTCAGCAGCACCCTAAATAAACACTCCCCTCCCATCACATTAAACACCTCCTGTGAGGACCACAGGTGGACTGGATGGTCCTGAGCAACCCTGGACCCAGGTCAGACTCTCTCATCTGCATGCAAGATAATTGTACCCACTGTCTTCATCGTGGTTGTACCTATTGCATTTTGGTAGTTACGTGTGTATGTTTATGTGAGCGGTAAAATAGACAGTGCTCCTTTTTTTCCCTAGGAATATTCCAATCAAGATCACCTGAGAACACTTCTGAATAAAAAATAGCTTAGAAATGCCAGGCAAATATGATACACATCTTTTAAAAGGAGATCTGAACTTGCAGAAGAGTGATGGAAATTTCCATGACCCAAAATAGTAATTGAGGTGAGCTAACACTGTGGCTGCCTGGGGGCTGGCTCCCAGATGCTGGTCTTGATAAGGGGCTTGAAATGAGCTCCCAGAACAGGGGATGAAGCCCATAGGCACCAAAGGGGAAAGTGTTTGGACTGAGACTTCTGCGTGAAGCCACGGTCCCCATACAATCTCAGTGAAAGGAATGAATATGAACGAAATCCACCTAGCGGCACACAAATATCACGAGAAAGCTTGTCACGCTTTACCTTGACTGAGATGGAAAGTTTTAAAATCTGAAGAGAAGCATTTTCAGGATGGTGGAGTAAGAACCTCCAAAACTCTGCTCCTCCATAAAAGCAAGGCGAACACTTGCAAAAATGACCAAAAACAACTTTTTTAGGACTCTAGAAATTCATCTAAGGCCTCCAATAATTTGAAGAGCATTTCTTCAATAAAATGGTTGAATCTTAAGAGCAGAGAGCTTTGTGGCATTTTAACTTGCCCTACCCCATTCCCCTCTCCCAACAGTGTGGTGGCCTAAAAACCAACAGCATGTCAGTAACAATTGCTATAAAAAAACAGCAGCCCAGCGGGCACTGGTGGGGGAAGTTCCAACATATTCCTGGGAAACCAGAAATCCACGTACGTGTGCAAGGGGGTGCACGTGCCCAGGAAAAACCTGAGACAGCCCGAATCTCTCACCTCCCGCTGAATTTGGGGCTCTGTACAAGGAGGAATTGAAGGCTAAGGCAGAGTAGTAACCTGCCTGCTGGAGCACTGAAGTGCCCTCATCAAAGTCTGAGAGATTTATTGATCAATGGTATTCAAGGAAATCTCTGTCCAAATATTCATTAACCACTGAGCAAACCAAGCAGAGACTTCAGTGGCCACACATGACAGAGAATACAGACTTTATAGAATTTGTTCAGGAAAGTCACTAACTAAACAAACAGTAGCAACAGCAAAAACTCTAGGGTGACAGGAATCTAATTTCCAGAGTCGTCACACTCTATTATCTAAAATGTTCACTTCTGAATTTTTTTTTTTTTTTTTTGGCCATTCCATGCAGCTTGTAGGATCTTAGTTCCCCCACCAGGGATTGAGCCCAGACCCTCGGCAGTGAGAGCGCAGAGTCCTCACCACTGTACCACCAGGGAATTCCCCAAAGTGTTCACTTTTCAACAAAAAATTATGAGACTTGAACAGAAACAGCACAGTGAGGTCAATAAGAGAGAAAAAAAAGAGCCGTCAGTAGAAACTTCCCCTGAGGAAGCACAAGCATTGGACTTACTAGACAAAGATTTTTTTTTAATTAATTTATTTTATTTACTTATTTTGGGCTGCATTGGGTCTTCGTTGCTGCATGTGGGCTTTCTCTAGTTGCGGCGAGTGGGGGCTACTCTTCATTGCAGTGCGTGGGCTTCTCACTGTGGTGGTTTCTCTTGTTGCAGAGCGTGGGCTCTAGGCACACGGGCTTCAGTAGCATCATGCAGCCTCAGTAGTTGTGGCTCACGGGCTCTAGAGTGCAGACTCAGTAGTTGTGGCACACTTGCTTAGTTGCTCCACGGCCTGTGGGGTCTTCCTGGACCAGGGCTCAAACCCGTGTCCCCTGGATTGGCAGGCAGATTCTTAACCACTGCACCACCAGGGAAGCCCTAGACAAAGATTTAAATCAGCTACTATAAATATGTTCAAAGAACTAAAGGGAATCATGTCTAGAGAACTAAAGAAAAACATAAGAATGACATCTCACCAAGTAGAGAATGTCAATAAAAAGGTAGAAATTATTTTTAAAATAATTAAAGAGAAATTCTGGGACTTCCCTGGTGGTGCAGTGGTCAAGAATCTGCCTACCAATGCAGGGGACATGGATTTGATCCCTGGTCTGGGAAGATCCTATATACCATGGAGCAACTAAGCCCATGCACCACAACTACTGAGCCTGTGCTCTAGAGCCCATGAGCCATAACTACTGAGCCCACAAGCCACAGCTATTGAGCCAATGTGCCACAACTACTGAAGCCCGCGCACCTAAGCCCATGCTCCGCAACAAGAGAAGCCACCTCAGTGAGAAGCTCATGCACCACAACGAAGAGTAGCCCCTGCTCGTCACAACTAGAGAAAGCCCACATGCAGCAGCGCAGCCAAAAATTAATTAATTATTTATTTTAAAAAAGAAATTCTGGGGTTGAAATTATAATAACTGACATGAAAAAACAATCACTACATGGGCTCAAGAGCAGATTTGAGCAGAAGAAAGAACCAGTGAACTTGAAGTTAGGTAAACTGAGATAATCCATTCTGAAGAACAGAAAGAAAAAGGAATTTAAAAGAATCGATAGAGGCCCAGAGACCTGTGGGATACCATCCAGCATAACAGCATACACATAATGGAAGACCCAGAATGAGAGGGAGAAAGGGGCAGAAAGAAATTTGAAGAAACAATGGCCAAAATTTCCCAATTTTGATGTAAAACTTTATACATCAAAGAGGTTCAGTGAACTCCAAGTAGAACAAAGTACAAGAGTTCCGCCCCAAGACACATCATAGTCAAACTGCCGAGAGACAGAGGCAGTGTTAAAACAGCAAAACAAAAGGTGACTTTCCACGAGACACTTTAAGTCAGAAGACAGTGAGATCACATATTAAAGCACTGAAAGAAACATGCTATCATCCAAGAATCTGTATCCAGAAAAACTGACTTTGCATGAGACACTTTAAGTCAGAAGGCAGTGGGATCATATACTCAAAGCGCTGAAAGAAACATGCTATCATCCAAGAATCTATATCCAGAAAAGCTACCCTTCAGAAATGAACAAGAAATCAAGACACTCCAAGGTAAACAGAGTGAAACAATTCGTCACCAGCAGACCTGCCCCACAAGAAACACTAAAGGAAGTTCTTCAGGTTGAAATGAAAGGACACTAGACAGTATGTTGAATCCACACAAAGAAATGAAAAGTACCTATAAAGAGAACTACAAAGGTAAACATAAAAGATGGTACAAATGTATTTTTTGGTTGTAATTATTTTCCTATTCTATTTGATTTAGAAGACAACTGTGTACAATAATACTTAGGAAACTGTGCTGATGGGCTTAATATGTATAAAGATGTAATTTTTACAACAATATGGCACAAAATGGGGGAGTGAAGAGAGAGAGCTATATAGAAAAGCAAAGTTTGTGTATACTATAGATAATAAATTAAGTTGATATTAATTCTAACTGGCTTACAATCATTTAAGATGTTCATTGTAATCCCCAGAGAAAACACTAAGAAAATACAGTAAAAGAAGCAACAGTAGAAATAAATTGGCACACAGAAAGCACCAATTTTACACAAAAGAAAGTGGCAATGAAGGAACACGGGAACAAAAATGACATAAGACATATAGAAAACAAACAGCAAAATCAGAGACATAAATTTTACATTATTTGAACTACACTTAATATAAATGGATTAACTCTTCTTATCAAAAGGCAGAGACTGGTCTTTTGAATAGGTTTATAAAAATCATAATCTAACTACACACTGTGTACAAAAGACACATGTTAGATTCAAAGACACAAATAGTTTGAAAGTAAAAGGATGGGGGCATATACCATGCAAAACAGAAATCAAAAGAAAGCCAGAGTGGCTATATTCATATCAGATAAGATAAACTTTAAGACAAAAATGGCATGAGAAACAAAGAAGGACATTTTCTAATGATAAAAAGAATCTGTCTGGAAGACGTAACAATTATAAACATATATTTCTAAAAACAGAGCCCTGAAATACATGAAACAAAAACTGATGGAATCGAAGAAAGAAACGGGCAATTCACAATAATAGTTGGAGCTTTCATTACCCCAGTTTTCATAATGAATAGACCTGGGAAGGAGATCACCAAGGAAATGGAAGACTTCAAAAGCACCCTAAGACAACTGCACCTAACAGACATCTACAGAACACTCCGCCCAACAACAGCGGAATGCACGTTCTGCTGGGTGCACATAAACATCCTCCAGGGGAGACCATACGTTAGGTCATAACACAAGTCTCAATAAGCTTCAAAGGACTGAAATCATACACAGTATGTTCTCAGACCACAATGGGATGAAAGTAGACATCAGTAACAGAAGAAAAATTGGGAAATTCACAAATATGTAGATATTACACAACACACATGGATCAATGAAGACGTCACAATGGAAATCAGAAATTACTTTGAGATTGGTGAAAATGAAAACACAACATACCAAAGCCTTATGGGATACAACCAAAACAGAAAATAGCAAGAAAGTTATAGCTAAAAACACCTATATTGAAAAAGAAGAAAGATCGCAAATCAATAACCTAACCTTCCAACTTAAGACACTAGAAAAAGAGGTACCAACCAAACTTAATGCAGACAGGAGGAAGGTGTGATGGTTATTTCTGTGTGTCAACTCGATGGGCCACGGGGGGCCCAGAGATTTGGTGAGATGTGATTCTGGGTTTGTCTATGAGGATGATTCTGGAGAGGTTCACATCTGAATCAGTGGACTCAGTAAAGCAGGCTGCCCTCCCTGAAGTAGATGGGTCTCATCCAACCAGCTGAAGGCCTGAATAGAACAAAAAGTCTGGCCCTCCCATGAGTAAGAGGGAACGCCTCCTGCCTGACCACCTTCAAGATAGGACATCGGTTTTTTCCTGCCTCAGGCTTGAACTGAAACACCAGCTCTCTCATCGCTTCCTGGGTCTTGAGCCTGTCAGCTCTTGGAGCTACGCCATCAGCTCTTCTGGTTCTCAAGTTTCTTCCAAACATTTAAAAAAGAACCCTGCACAAACTATTAAAAAAAAAATAGAAGAGGGAATATTTTTTCTTTCTTTTTTTTAAATAAATGTATTTATTTATTTACTTTTGGCTGCGTTGCGTCTTCATTGCTGCATGCAGTGAGCGGGGGCTTCTCTTCATTGTGGTGCACAGGCTTCTCACTGCGGTGGCTTCTCTTGTTGCGGAGCACGGGCTCTAGGCACATGGGCTTCAGTAGTTGTGGCACGCGGGCTCAGTAGTTGTGGCTCACGGGCTTTGTTGCTCCACAGCATGTGGGACCTTCCCGGACCAGGGATCGAACCCGTGTCCCCTGCATTGGCAGGCAGATTCCTAACCACTGCATCACCAGGGAAGTCCTGGGAATATTTTCTTTCTATGAAGGCAATAATATCCTGATACTAAAGTCAGACAAAGACATCCCAAGAAAAGAAAACTAAGCTAGAATCTAGAAAAAAGACTAGAATCCTTTATGAATATTGATGTAAAAACCATCCAAAAATACTAGCAATTTGAATCCAATGACATAATATAAAAAAGCTTATACACTATGACCAATGGGAATCTATGCAAAGAAAGTAAGGCTAGTTTAACATATGTAAATCAATTAATCTAATACAGCAAATTAATAGAATAAAGGACAAAAACAACATGATCCTCTTAATAAAGGCAGAAAAATCATTTGACAAAATTCAACACCATTTCATGGTAAAAACACTCAACAAATAAGGAATGTAAGGAGATTTCCTCAATCTGATAAAGGACATCTATGAAATATCAACAGCTAATATCATACCTAACACTGAAACTCTGAAAGATTTTCCTTAACATCGGGAATAAAACAAGGATGGCAGCTCTCTCATCACTTCAGCATTGTACTGGGGGTAATTGCCAGGGCAATTAAGCAAGAAAAAGGAATGAAGGTCATCCAGTTTAGAGAAGAAGCAAAGCTATGTTTATTCACAGATGACATAGTCTTGTGCATAGAAAATCCTAAGGGACAGGATCTATTAGAACTAATAAGCAAGATATTTGTAGGGTACAAGATCAATGCACAAAAAGCAATTCTATTTCTATACACTAGCAACAAACTCTCTGAAAATGAAATGAATAAAACCACTTCATTTATAATAAATAGCTTCAAAAAGAATGAAATCCTTAGGAACAAATTGAACAAAAGATGTTCATGACTTGTACACTCAAAATTCTAAAACACTGTTGAAAGGAATTAAAAACCTAAATAATGGAAAGACATTTATGTTCATGGATCAGAAGTCTTAATACCGTGAAAATGGCAATATTCCCCCAATTGATCCAGAGAGTCAATGAAATCTCTACCAGATTCCCATTGGCTTTTTTTTTAAACAGTAATTGACAATCTTATCCTAAAATCCATAGGCAAATCCAAAGGAACCAGAAGAGTCAAAACAACCTTGGAAAAATATGAACAAATGGGAAGGAGGTGCATGTCTGGAGGACACAGGAACCAATCAAAAGAGCTTTCAGTGGCCAAAGCTGGAACCATTTGAGTAATATAATAAATAACAATGGTATTAGATTAAAACCCAGGGGGGGAAATATCCATGGGTTCATAAACGATTAAATAGATAAATAAATGTGGGAGAATAGGCAACTCTTCTGTTCAGAAACATTTCAATTAATAAATGTAAAATGAATGGATGGAAATTTAAAACTCATCATTAGAAAACCACAATAATCATTGCTGTAGGCAGGATCCATCAATAAAAGCTAAAATTAGTAGTTGAAAGTTTAAGGACAAACAGGATATTTGTATAGCCTCAAAGTATTTCCCCTCAAATATTTCCATTAGTTACAAATGGAAAATAGTAACTTTACAGTGTAAAACCTGACAGAGACCACCTTATCCAAGAGGTCAGGGTTAACGTCATCTGTCCTAAGATATAGTGACATCACTGCTCCCTGACAGCATGCACTGAGAAGGACGGAGCATTTTTGTGGCATTCTTTCCTCAAAATGCCAAACTCCATGTGATCATGAGAAAACAAAAGAAACTCAAGTTTGTAGACATTCTTCTAAATACCTGACGTGTACCCTTAAAAATGTCAAGGTCCATGAATGACAAGGAAAGACAAGGATGTCACAGATTGGAAGAGACCACATGCCAACTGACCACAGTGGATTGGATCCTGGAACAGAAAAAGCACATTGGTAGGAATGCTGCTGAAATCCAAAAGAGGTCTAGAATTCAGTCTTTTTAAAAAACTTGCTAAAAAAGAAATATGAACATCAGCAAAAATCTCTCACCGTTAGACATAATGCAAAATAGACCCATGAAACACACCATTAGAATCGCATCATTTTAGAGGGTTGTCTCCAAAATATACAGTAAATAAAAATTCCAAATCTAAACACTTTCACAAAATACTAACAAAGAAATAACCCCCCCAAATCGTTTAACAAAGCTAAAATCACTTTGATAGACAAGAGCAGACAAAGGCAATACAAGAAGCGGAAATTATAAGCTAAATCCACCTACGAACAGAGATTTTTTAAATTCGTAAATAATACAGCCAAAAATTAAATTCAGCAAAATGAAACATGCAAACAGATAAAAGACAAACTATCATTACCTAACTGGGTTTATCAGAGCAATGCAAATGGTTTAACATTAGAAAGTTTAATTCACATCAGTTACCTTGAGTATTAATTAGGCTTAGGTTTAAAGCATTTGACAAAAAAGTCAAATACGCAGTAAACACATAAGGTTTAATTCTCCCAGGGGTGGAAAGAGGCCATCCATAGCTAGTGTGGCAGTTCCCTTTAGGAGGTTGCCTGAGGGTTCAGGCTCTCTCTATTATTTTGTCCTCCCCGCCTCTAAGGTGCGACCCTCAGCTGTCTGACCCAGGAAGATTCAGAACCACAACCACATGTCTATGTAGGGCAGAGGCCACAGGAAAGATCAGAACATCCTTAAGTACACAATCCTGAAATTGTCCATTCACTTCAACTCCAATGAGTCAAACTGTTGTCATGACTACGACTAGCTGCAAGGGAGGCTGAGTTGTCATTCTGGGCAGTCATCCACTGAGGTCACAACCTGCAATTCTACTGTTGTGAGAGAACAAATGAATTTCCATCTACTTATTACACCATCTCAGAGCCCAAGCTGTGTCAGTGATGTGTGTTCCTCTCCCTGGATCTGGGCAGAACACTGGGAGACCCATCATCTACCCCCGATGCAGCCAACCCACAACAGGGTGAACGGGAACTTAATTGCAAGTGTGATTAAATCAGTAGATAGGGAGATTTTCCTCAGTGGGCCTCACCTACTCACATGAGCCCTTGAAGGGAGCAGTGCTGTTCTGGGGGAAGAGATTTGGAGCTTCTTCCATTAGAGAGAGCCATTATACATGAGGGACAGTATTCATTGCTGGCTCTGATGTTGGAGGGGGCCACCTGGCAAGGACTTGGAGCCGAGACCAGACCCTGGCAGCCAGCCAGCAAGAAAGCAAAGGTCTTAATTCTGCAACCACAGGGAACAGATTTTTGCCAACAACCACGAGCTCCAAAGAGGATTCCAAACTTCAGAAAGGAACATGATCCAGATGACACCTTGACTAGAGTCTTGTGCAACCCTGAGCAGAGAATGGCCAGGCTGTACCTGGATTCCTGACCCACAGAAGCTCTGAGACAATAGGTGATGTTCTCAGCCACTAAGGGTGTGGTGTTTGTTACGCAGCTTAGAAGACTGATACACGTCCCATCTCTGTTTACAACTTCCTAGCTCCATGCTGATTTCATCATCATCCTCACAGACTCAGGGAGCAGAACAGAGCTCAGAAACAGATGCATACTTACAAGGACACTTGCTTCTGACAAAGATGGTAGGACAGAAGAGTAGGGAGAGGATGGTATTTTTAATCAGTTGCGCTGGGTCAACTGGATAGTCATACAGTGAAAAAATGAAACTTGGCCCTTACCTCACACCATGCAAAAAATATATATTCTAGGTGGAGGGCAGCTCTAATTGGGAAAGGAAAAACAATAAAGCTTCTAGAGGGTTTTGTGGACTATGTTCATGACCTCACCAGGCCAAGAGTTTGAACAGGGCACCCCAACTGGATTATGTGAAATGAAGGGATTTGAACAGGGCACCCCAACTGGATTATGTGAAATGAAGGGATTTGAACAGGGCACCCCAACTGAATTATGTGAAATGAAGGGATTCTACCCATTACAAAAGACAATTATGGGAGTCAAAAGAAGCGAGAGCACGGGCCAGGACCTCTGCAGCAATGTAAGTGACAAAAGGATGGCTTCTGGAATCACAGGGAAAGTGCGTGGATCAGTAAGTCTCAGCAGGCAACCTTACGGAAACACGGGGCGCGACTGAGCCAGGCTCTTTGTGAAGGTGGAGCAGCAAATGGCCAGAAAGCATGAAACAATCCCAGCCTTTTTAGCCTCCAGGAAAATGCAGATTAAGACCACGATAAGCTATCCCGGCTTGGCTAAACTGGAAAGGCTGACAACGCAAGTCAGCAGGAACGGGGAGCAACAGGAACCCTCCCGCTTGGCCAGAGGGGCAAGTTCATGCCCAAAAGCAGCGGCACACAGGTGTATCCACAGGCATCCACAGGATTGTGGATAAGACCCTTCATCAAAATATCATAAAACCGGAGACAGCTCGGTAGTAGAATGGACGGATAAATAATTCATTTAAACAAGCGAATGCTTCAGGGGGACAGAGACCCACCAGCACTTACACCCTGCAGGAAACCACAAGACTCACCCACAGAACATGCCACATGGTCCCTCCTGCCTGAAGTTCAGAAACACAGAATGAATCCACGGTGTCACTTCAGGATAGCCACTACCTTTGGTGCCAAAGGTGGGGTCGTGACGGGAAGGACCCGAGGGGACTTGTGGGGTTCCAGAATGTTCTGTTTCTGCATCTGGGTGCTGAATACACGGGTGTGCCCACTTTGTGAAAATTCACCCAGTTGCACATTTACGACTTTTGCATTTTTTTTTTCTGTATGTATGTTGTCTTTTAATAAAATGTTCATTTAAACAAACACAAGAGAAAGCAAAATGACAAAGGATTCCAGTAGAAAATTGGCTAAAAGCTATCAGGGGCTTTTACAGGGCCGGTAACAGGAATGCCTGAACTCCTGGCAGAGATGCTCAAACTCACGAGCCCCCAGGGAGCTGCTCATCAAAGCGGGAGTGACAGGCCCCCAGAGCCCAGCCGGGCACCGGAAGAGGTCTGCTGACACCAGTGCTGGGGACCTCTGTCACATCGCCAGCAGCTGGAGGCACCCGTGTTGACGCAGCGCCCCCAAGCGACCTGGCAATTTCGCAGGTGAAGACACGCCTGCCTGGCAATCCGCTCTTAAGAAGCTCACTTGTGGGTGTCAAGGAACCTTTGCAAGAAGGTCCATCTTAGCACCGTTCACAATAGCAGAACCTGGGAAGGGCCCGGGATGCCATCCGCAGGACAGGAGGCGAACATGGGGGCGTGGGGCTCACACCCACCGAGCGGCATCTTCACACAGCAGCGTGGCCGCAGCCCCGGTCATCCCTCGGGGAAGCCGGCACCAGCATAGGCCCTTCAACCAACACGCGAAGAACTGAGTGTGTGACCCTGACAAGAGGATGCAGGCCAGGCCTGGGGACGGTCAGTGCCACACCGAGAGATGCTGGAGGACACAGAACGGGATCGAAGGCCATCCGTGTGACCAATGTGACAAAGGCGGTGTCAGTGTGAGTGGGGATGGGGGTGGCATGTTATCCTCCATACTTTTTTCTATGCTGGAAAGATTCCATGCTTCTGAACAATCCTTTGAAGTAACCACAGAAATAAGAACGACGGTGGCCTCAGAAAGCTCTCCCTGGGGAGCCTCCCTGCCCCATCGTCCACCCTTCTCAGCCTGATGGAGACGGCACCTCCCCGGGCAGACCCGTCCTCCAGTCCCCTTGCTGATTTCATACCTGGGGCCACAGCCACAGCCAGTCTCTGGGACACGGTTTGCTCATCTCCCCCAAGGGATGTGTGTCGTGGGGTAGCTTCCTAAAGGGGCGTTTCGGTTCCCGTGGGGAACAGACCTGGGTTCTGACCCCAGCTCCCCAAGTCACCAGCTCCCCAGCCTGCGGTGACTTCCTGGGTCCCTCCCACTGCCCGCACCCGGAGGACCCCCACAGTGAGGCAGGCAGAGTGTGTGCTGGCCCAGGAAGGCTCTGCCACCACCAGAGGGGTGATGGGCTGAAGGGCCATCATTCAGCCAGATTCAGGGTACAGCTACCTGGGCCAGGGTCGTGGGGACACTGACCATCCTCGCTGTGACCCTGGGCAAGTCCTCTGCTGCCCAGACAAAGGAAGGCCTGGCAACAGGGCCCTGAAGCTCGCAGCATGCGGGCCCGGGTTCCCACAGCAGGGACCTTGGGCAGGGGTCACAGGAGGGCCACCACCCTGCTTGACCTGCATTTCCCTGGCCTGGGGCTCTTAGAGGGCAGGAGAGGAAGGCTAGCCAACCCCAAGTTAATGGCCCCTGACTCTCACTTCCTCAGTTGTTAAGCCCCCCCTCCCCTCTGCCCACTAAGTATCTGGAGGTTTTCCAGAGCCCTGAGCCTGAGAAGGGTTTTCTTGGGGGATTTGGTTTGGACGGGGAGAGCCTTTCCTGCAGGAAGGGCCTCCAGGTGCCGGCCCCCAGCTCCAGACAGAGGGCCTGTCCTTCATCTCGCCTCTGTGCACATGCAAAGTGGATTCACTGACTTCCTGGTCCTTCTGGCCTCCATTGGGCCACCAGCCACCAGCACAGGCCACCCAGCCACCCCATAGCCCATGCACCAGCCCACGAGACTGTCCCATGTACACCCCAGAAGGCAGGGAGTTCATGCACCAGCTGGACACTTAGTAGGAGCTGAGTAAGTGCTAACTGAATGGATAGACGTGTGAATGGATGGATAGACTTGTGTGTGGGTGGAAGGATGGGTGGATGGATGGATGGATGGGGGAAAGGGTGGATGGATGGATGGGTGGATGAATGGATGGATGGATGGATGAATGGAGAGATAGCTGGATGGGTGGATGGGTGGATGGATGTGGGTGGATGGATTGTTGATGGGTGGATGGATAGATGGATGGATGATGGATGGATGATGGATGGATGGGTGAATGGGTTGGGTTCTACCTGAAGCCAAGTTTTCCTCCTGAGACACTTGTTTAGATAAATCCCACCAACCACTCCCCAGGCTCTCAGGAGTACTAGCAAACCGGAGTCCTCACTGACCAGGAAGCCATACTTGGTTGAGCTTTTATGACAGAAACAGCACTGCAAGGACCTGAGGCAGCTTGCAGACCTTGATCAGCCGGATCAGGGGTGCTTTGGATGGGCTGGGTGGCTTCAGGGCCCCTGTCAGTCTCCCTCTTAGCAGTGTTCTGACGTTCACCCTGGCAGGATGGGGCAGGCAGGTGAGGGGCACCTTAGGACAGCAAGGAGATAGGCTCTTCCCAAGTCCCAAGAGGAGCTGGGAGCCTCGGGACTGGCATCTTTCTCTGAAAAAGTGGAAGGCATGACAAAGCCCATTCTGCTCAGCAATGGACTGGAACCTGCGTGCAACCACCATCAGCCGTGGCTCAGAAGTTTCCTTGGGATGGGAATTCAGCTAAGATACGGAAAGCAGGAGCAGTCTTGCAAGAGCAAACGCGGGAGTTTGCGAGGCAGCAGTGCATCGGCGGGGACACGAGTGGTGTCTGGATGGAGAGGCTGCCTGACTAAGGGGAGGCCACGTCTGTGGGACCCTTGGTCTTGGAGCAGGCCGGGCAGATGTCCGGGAAGGGTGTGGATCCCGAGGTCTGGAAGCGCCTGAAGCCTCAGCCCGGGGGAGAGGCAAGAGCAGGGTCCGCTGGGACACAGTCGGCCGAGTGGTGGGACGTCTTGACCGCAGCAACGGCCTCTCGCCCTTGGAGGTTCGCTAAGAGGCCGTCGCCGCCTCTGTGTAGAGTATTAGTGAGTTCTGTATATGCCAATAAAGAACTAAAAGCCACTACTAAAATGAACCCCTGGCACATACCTGGTTTCGATCACAGAGGAACTGGCCTTTTGCACTGGAATTTGTAGCGTCTGTTCCAATTAAGCCTTGCTTTTCAGCTTAAAGATATTAGCCTGATCACTCGTGTTCTGTTTGGACATGAATAGCGCATTGTCTGCCCCGAGCAGCGCTGCAGCCTTGCAGACACCATTAAACAGCTTGGCGGCCCAATTAGAAGTGGAGGTGGGCTGGCGGGGGTGGGAGTGCGGATGGACCACCAGGGCCAGGCTCCTCGTGGACACAGGTGGGGGGACAGCTAACGTGGACCACGTGTGGCAGGGCGGGCTCTGTGACAAGCACAGACTTAGCCATCTCGACGCTGGTGTGCCCTGTGCCCAAGCAAGGCGGCCGGAGCAGGGAGCAGGCAGCCCCCAGTGGGGCCTGACAGACAGGCGTCTGGGCAGATGCTGTGACCCAGAGTTCTCACGGGAGACCCGGGCAGCGTTCACATCGTGTCTGCCAGCCTCGCACGAGCCCCTCCCTCCCCTGGTGGTACATGAACATACTCGCACACATCACACACACTCTCACATTCTCATTCACAGGCTTTCACAGGCACACACACACATGTACACACATACACTCTTACTCACGCATATGGAACTGCAAGTGCCACACCATCCCCACTCCCACCCCCTGTGACCAGCACATTATCTTATGATTGCCTTTTTTTCTGCTTAAATGCCAAACTTAGGAAACATGTCCGGGCAAAGTGAGGGGTCCAGTCAAGAAGAAAGGGTGTTTGAAAAGATGGATGGATGGATGGTTAGATGGGTGGATGGATGGATGGGTGGATGGATGGATGAATGGATGGATGGATGGATGATGGATGGAAGGATGGGTGGATGAATGGTTGGATGGATGGATGGATGGATGGATGATGGATGGATGGATGGATGGATGGATGGATGGATGATGGATGGATGGATGGATGGGTGGGTGAGTGGATGGATGGATGGATGGATGGATAGATGGGTAGATGGATGAGTGGATGGAAGAAAGGGTTATGCATAGCTGGCTGGCTGATGGATGGGTGGATGAATGGATGGATGGGTGGATGGATGGATGGATGGATGGATAGATGGGTAGATGGATGGATGGATGGATGATGGATGGATGGATGGATGGATGGATAGATGGGTAGATGGATGGATGGATGGATGGATGATGGATGGATGGATGGATGGATGGATAGATGGGTAGATGGATGGATGGATGGATGGATGATGGATGGATGGATGGATGATGGATGAATGGATGGGTGGGTGAGTGGATGGATGGATGGATAGATGGGTAGATGGATGAGTGGATGGAAGAAAGGATTATGCATAGCTGGCTGGATGGATGTGATGAATCTATGTGTGTGTGTATGTATGTGTGGTGAGTGGATGGGTGGATGGACGGATGGATGGATGAGGAATAGCTAGGTAGGTAAGTAGAGCTATGTGATGGAAGATACTAGAAGCCAATATAATGGAGTGGGATTCTGATTATTTCCCATTTCTTCCTCTCACTTTCTAGCCTCTCCACATTCTCTATAGTAAACACACATTACTTCCATAATCTGACATAGGCAGAGACTCCAGCACTAGTCCTCTCATTCCAGAGACCAAGGAGGGAAGAATTCTGATGCACCAAGTAGCTGGCCTGTCCTCGCACTTGGTTTTGAGACAGAGGGGCCTCTCTCTCCTCTGGCTCGGCTGGCGGCCGCTATGACATCATCCCTATGGCGTGTAACTTGAGAAGCGTGTCAGGAAGCGTTGGGACTGATTGATCACGCGTGCTGGTGTCCTCTCCCGGGAGGCCTCGGGGCAGGTCCGATGGGCAGCTGGCTGTGTCTCTCAGCTGTTCTTAGGCTGAGAGCTGAATCTTCACCCCATGGGCAGAGCTCTGCCAATGAGCCTGGGATGATCACGTTTCAGACGAGCCAGCCACGGCTGGCATCAGGGCGCATCCCTGCTAGGGTCGCCCCCTCCCCCTCTCAGCCCAGCCCCCTGGGTGGGCTGCTTCTTCTCCGGACAAGACAAAACGGATGGCGGGGCAGCTGAATACTAGATGTGATGGAGTGGGATTCTGATTATTTCCCATTTCTTCCTCTCACTTTCTAGCCTCTCCACATTCTCTATAGTAAACACACATTACTTCCATAATCTGACATAGGCAGAGACTCCAGCACTAGTCCTCTCATTCCAGAGACCAAGGAGGGAAGAATTCTGATGCACCAAGTAGCTGGCCTGTCCTCGCACTTGGTTTTGAGACAGAGGGGCCTCTCTCTCCTCTGGCTCGGCTGGCGGCCGCTATGACATCATCCCTATGGCGTGTAACTTGAGAAGCGTGTCAGGAAGCGTTGGGACTGATTGATCACGCGTGCTGGTGTCCTCTCCCGGGAGGCCTCGGGGCAGGTCCGATGGGCAGCTGGCTGTGTCTCTCAGCTGTTCTTAGGCTGAGAGCTGAATCTTCACCCCATGGGCAGAGCTCTGCCAATGAGCCTGGGATGATCACGTTTCAGACGAGCCAGCCACGGCTGGCATCAGGGCGCATCCCTGCTAGGGTCGCCCCCTCCCCCTCTCAGCCCAGCCCCCTGGGTGGGCTGCTTCTTCTCCGGACAAGACAAAACGGATGGCGGGGCAGCTGCGGGAGGCTGGCCGAGGCGTCAGGACAGCCGTGGCTGGATGGCGGGGTCGGGAGGTGGACAGGGTCCAGGCAGCATCAGCCACACGCTGGAATGGAGACAGCCGCCCTATCTGATTTCTGCCTGAGGCCACAGGAGGAGCAGGTGCATTTGCGAGGCCTGGGGAATGTGGGTTCTATTGGGGTTACTCCTCGACGCCTTGGTGCTGAGGCTGTGAAATAGAACCACCGTCTGCCCCGGAGGGTGGTGTAGGAACAGCACGAGAGCTCAGCTCCGTGCCTGGACAGGAAGGGACCGGCCAGTGGTCCTGTCTGGGCCCCTGGGACAGGACTCAGAGCTCCCATCTCTGGTGGGTTTCAGGGATCACGTGGATATCCCACCCCTGGGACGGAAAACCCCCAACAGGAAGGCTGCATGGGACAACCTCCATTCCCCCCACTCCAGTATCGTTTCTGTGCCCCCAGCGGGCGAGACTCATGCCCAGGAAACGGGCTCCTCATGACATGGGAGGGGTCTCTCCTGAGGTCCCCTGTTATTTTTTATCAAGCAAGCACTCAGGACATGGTCTCCCAGCTAGGATACCCCGGAATCCCTCGTTGCAGAGACGCCCACATATCTGAAGCTTGCAAGCGCACGCTCTGTCATCTCGGAAGTGCTGGGGCCAGGCCCTAGGGGCCGATACCTGGGCCTGGCGAGGGCCCCTCACTGCCCAGAGCCCCCCTTCATCCACCTCAGGGTCTCCAGGGCGACTGGCTGGAAGAACCCCAGGAGTTAGCCTCTGCTTTGATGCATCTTCCGGGCTTGCCAGGGAGGATGGAGGGCCTGCCACCGGCCCCTGTGAATACCCTTTGGTGTTTTTTGAGCAACACCGCTAGACACTGGGCCCGAGTCCCCACACCCACCCGGAAGTGGGTCTGACCACCTGGCAGAAGGACCGAGCCTGGACCAGGTGCTGTTTCGAACCCTCACGACAACTCCTGGGGCCAGAAATCGTTCTTGTTCTCACTCCCACCAGGGGGACCTGGGGCTCAGAGAGGTGAAGCAATCTGTCCGAAGTCACACAGAGTTTAAGCAGCAGAGCCAGGACTTGAGCTGGGCAGGGCTGTTGTCTCCCCCAAACACCTCCTCCCTGGCATCAGGTCGAAAGGCCCAGGCCAGGCCCACGGTCCCCGCGCCCCCGTGGGGCTGGCCCACTGCACTGCGTTAGCTAATGCAGTGCACAAAAGATGTTAAAGAAAAAAATCAATTTATGATAAAACTGGCATCTAGTTCAGGGCGAAGACAATTACCTTTATGTTCAAGAGAAACGGGGAGAAAGCACTTATTTAAATTGCTGTCTTATAACTACGCTAGGAACTATTTTCAGACACTGTTCAATGTTTTTTCTTCTTTTCCTGGAGAAATCCACCTTCTCTCTGCCCCGTGCGTGCCGGGCTCGGGCTGGGAGGACACACGTCTGCAGAGCCCACCAGACCCCCACCTGGCGTCGGCTGTCCCAGCAGAGCCCCCTCCCAAGGGCCGGGGCGAGCGGGGGTCCCCAGGATGCCTTTCCAAAGCTGTTGAAAGGTGAACTTTGGGGGCCTTGAAGGCAACGTTGCCTTCCTTCCGTGGTGTGGGGAGACGGGTCAGGCCCCCCTCACCAAGGCAGTTAAAAAGTAAACACAGCCCCCAAATCACGTTAAATATGTTAAGAAAACACACGGCAGGCGGTGTAGATATTAGGTCATTTCTCATAAATATTAATACCGGAGTTTTCCAACGGGCAAAATTAACGAAACAAAGATGGCTCTTCACTTGCAGCCTCGTATACTAGACGTCCCTGGAACAGACCCAGCAGGGAGGGGAAAACCGAGTCAATTCAGCCCAAAAAAAGGCCTCTCTGCACTCGCACGGAGGCTGCCAGTTGAGGTTGGCAGGAGGTGGGCTCTCCAGAGCCTGGAGTTGGCCGGCCGAGGTGGGCAATGCTTCAGTGAGAAAGGGCGAGCCGGGGCCAGGGCTCCATTAGGCCTGGGAGCTGCCCCTCGGCGGGCTTAGGGCATCTCACCCCCTGGCCCCCAGGCACTTGCTCCCACCCTGCCCGACCGAGTGTGGAGAGATGCTGGTACAGTGCCCCCCTTCTGCAGGGAGTCTTCTCCCAGGCTCCCTGGACCACCCCTCAGGGCCAGGACCCCGTGTATCCCCCAGATGGGGCTGGCCTCCCGAAGCCCCTGGTGAGGGAGTTCATGACTTCACCTGCGTGCTGGCAGCATCCCGACTCTGCGGCCTCTCTCTTCGGGGTCTGTTCACTGCGGTCCCCCTGTGTGGGCCCCAGAGTGTCCTGCAGGGAGAGGGCCCGGACGCTCTGCCCTCGCCTCTCCAGCCCGTTGGCCCAAAGGAGGCCAGGAAGGAGCAGAGGAAGGTAGTCTGCAGTGGCCACGTGGGCTGGTGCTGGACGCCAGGCTCGCTCTGATTCTCCAAATGCAGCCGTCATGGTGGCTGCACCAGTAGCTGCCGCCCAGCTCAGCCCGAGCGGATGGCAGCGAGGGAAGGACTCTGGACGGAAGAAAACCTCATCGTAAAAACTAAAAAGCGTCTGCACGGACTGGCCGCACAGTTGGTGGAGGACCCCAGCAAGCCTCTTCGTCTGCAACGAGGGCCACGGGAACACTGGTCCAGGGGCCTTGCTGCCCCAAAGTGGGATGACCCCGGAGGCCCCATGGACCCACACACTGAGGCCGGGCCTGGCACCAGCTGGGACTCAGGTGCTGGAACCAGGTGGACGTGGCCCAGGTTGTGTCTGTGTCGCCTGCCCGCCTGGAACAGGTACCTAGAGGCCCTTCACCTCTGATTACCTACTTACTTTCCACTCGAAAGGGTGGTTGTAAAGTTCGACCACTGAACACATATAAAGAGATGTTCATGGTCAAGTGGCTCAAACCAGGGGACCCGGGGGCCTTTGAAAAGCAGCAAAGGAAGAGACGTTTGGAAAAGGTGCGTTGCCTACAGCAACACGAACATAAGGAGGACGGCAGAGGCCCTGTGAGGAAGGCAGTGGGGAAAGTCCTGGAAGGAAAAATCCCGTGATCTCAGAATCCCACACCCAGTGAGAACAGCTTTCCAATGCAAAAGCGAAACAAAGGCCTTTTCGGACAAACTCAGGCTGAACGAATTCATCACTGGCTATAACTCACACCACCAGCAACATTAAAGGAATTGAACAGCTGACAAACGTGACAACAGGATGAATCTCAAAGGGCTCCCTGTGAGTCAAGGAGAGTCCATCCTGAGTGATTCCATTTGAACAAAACTTGAGGAAACACAAACCAGGCTGTAGCGGTAGGACGCTGACCAGCGCTTGCCCGGGGTCGGGGGTGGGCTGGCGAGGAGGGGAGGTGACAATGGGACACAGGGGGACTTTGGGGTGATGGGTATGGTCAATCTTCATTATGGTGATGGTTTCACAGGCGTATACCTATGTCAAAATGTACAGTCACCTGTTTTAAATAGCGCAGCCTCCTGTATGTCAACTATACCCCAGTAAAGACCCCCTTAAGCTGTTATAAAAGAACACAGGACAGCGCCTGACATGTGACATTACACAGCGCGTAAATGCTGGCATTGCCCCAAACCATTTACGATGGGCGTAAATAAGTGAATGAATGAGCTCACCCTCCACTAGCTCTTGTGTGGGTCCATTTCACAGATGGAGCCCAGGCAGGCTGAGGGACAGTGGCTGGGGTCTGGCCCGCCCCCAGGGCACTCCAGTAGAGGTGCGCCCTTATCCCAACTCCACTGCTTGGAGGAGCCCCCTGGGAACCTCTCTCTTGCTGGGTTATTTTTGGAGCTGTTAATGACTGTTTTCCTTTCCAACGACCTCAAGTGTTCCACTGCCCCAGACTCCACCTCCTGAGCCGTGTGCCCAGAGCCCAAGGGCCCCCTCTATGCATCACTCGCCCTGCCTTGGTTTACTCTCCTGTGTGCCCCTTACCGTGGCTGCTGCCCTTGGATGAGGTGGTCAAGAGAGGAGCAGTGCCCACAGGCGTCGTGCGGGTGAGGGGAGATCCGGGGGCCTCCGCCCACCAGCCCCATCCTCTGCGCTGCCTCCCAGGCCAGGGAGCGGGGTTGGAGCTCGCCTTGGACTCTGGGCCTGGGCCGTCCGGACAAGTCTGAGGAGTTGTCAGTCGCCTTCCCTCACACTTGCGGGGAAAATGCACACAGCATTTTATTAGCCCAAAGCCACTTTTCCCCTTGATTTCCAAACCCCTGTGTATTTATAAAGGAAATTTAATCGGGTTGTTTTTAATTCTCTCACACTTAACTCATCAAAATGCTATTTGGTAAGAGTGAGAGCAGACCAAGGGTTTCTCCGAAGTTGAGGTCCGAGGGCTGCACAGGGCTTGCCAAGCAGCTGGGTCCACCCTGGAAGGACACGCGGGGCCGAGGTGGTGTTTCCTTCAGCGGAGGTGCCTCCTGCCCTGAGGGGCCGGGAAAAGGTCCTGCAGGGGCGTAGAGGGGGTGGCCCTCCCCAGCCAGCATGACCCCACCTTCCATCGAGGTTCTGGGGAATCTTAGAACATGGATCCAGCACCCCAGGTTCAGCCCAAGTTTGGTCCAGCCCCCAGCTCTGAGGCCAGGTGGTCCAAGGACACAGAGGGGGACGTGGAGGCTGTGCTTCTGGCCCACCCGACGGCCCCCTTGAGACAGAAGGCGTCCCCAGGAAGGAGGGGAGTGGTGTCCGCAGACGCCCGGCATAAGCCTGACCTCAGAGTCCAGGAGGCCGAGCCCAGTGGGCGGACATCTCTGCTGCCTGCTGACGGCCAGGAGTGCTGGGCAGCCATGTGTCCAGAACACAGCGTCCATCCATGGAACACGCTGTCCACAGTTTGTGAGACTTCGTCCCTGCTGCCCTTCCTTCTGCCGGGAGAGGTCCAGCTGGTCACGCCAGGATGGGAAGGAGACGGCAGGAGCATCCCCCCCAGCCAGAGGGCAGGGGGCGCCCGTGAGTGTCCGAGAGAGGGACCCAGGACAGCTGGGCACGAACACACCTCTGCCTTGAAGTAGCTGCAAAGCCGCTGGAAATGGGGTGCAAAGCGCTAACAAGCAGAGCACGGGGTAGCCCCGGGCAGAGCAGGGCAGGGCGGCCAAGGAGCAGACGGGGCTGAGAATCCAGGCGTCCCGGCATGGTTTGCGGTGTCGGGGGTGAGGAGGGCCGGGCAGCCAGACCCCGAGCCCAGCAGAGTCCTGGTGAGGACAGGGGAGGCCACTGTCTTCTGGGCACGGCCCCGTCTCTCCTCCCCCTGGCTTGGATGGACACCCCGACACCCCAGTTGGGGGGGGACACAGGCAGGAGCAGGCACTGCTGGGCTCCCCACACATGCACGCACACACACACACACATGCACGCACACACACGCATGCCCACACATGCACACACATGTACGCATACATGCACACGTACTCACACACACGCATGCCCACACATGCACACACATGTACGCATACATGCACACGTACTCACGCACACACACACTCCCACTCAGACACTTCACACCCTCGTGATACATTCACGCTGAGGTCCCCTGGCCCCGCCTCCCCCGGCTGTCCTCCACGTCGCCAGCTCCGCCAAGTGTGCAACTGGGCGGGGGCACCACCTCCTGAAGGGCCAGCCGCCTCCCCTCTCAGGGCCTATTGGTCACTCAGGGTCCAGACCTGGGCTATCCCGCCTTCTCTTCCTTGTCCTCCGGAGCAAAGAGTGGGGAGGGGAGATGCTGTGTGGAAGAGCCCCCCACCCATGAGGACTAGTCAGGGGCGTCTCAGGGCTGCTGCTGCACCCCCAGCGCTCTCCCAGGCAGGGGGTCCAGGCGGGGCTGCCATGCAGGGTCCAGGGAGTTGGGAAGACCCTGACACCCACCCCTACCCCCAAGGAGCCCAGAGTTGGCTGCCCTGGACCCCAACATGCACACGTACTCACACACACGCATGCCCACACATGCACACACATGTACGCATACATGCACACGTACTCACGCACACACACACTCCCACTCAGACACTTCACACCCTCGTGATACATTCACGCTGAGGTCCCCTGGCCCCGCCTCCCCCGGCTGTCCTCCACGTCGCCAGCTCCGCCAAGTGTGCAACTGGGCGGGGGCACCACCTCCTGAAGGGCCAGCCGCCTCCCCTCTCAGGGCCTATTGGTCACTCAGGGTCCAGACCTGGGCTATCCCGCCTTCTCTTCCTTGTCCTCCGGAGCAAAGAGTGGGGAGGGGAGATGCTGTGTGGAAGAGCCCCCCACCCATGAGGACTAGTCAGGGGCGTCTCAGGGCTGCTGCTGCACCCCCAGCGCTCTCCCAGGCAGGGGGTCCAGGCGGGGCTGCCATGCAGGGTCCAGGGAGTTGGGAAGACCCTGACACCCACCCCTACCCCCAAGGAGCCCAGAGTTGGCTGCCCTGGACCCCCGCCCTCCCCACTGCTGCCCAGTGACTCCAAAGGCTTCACAGGGGTGGGTGGGCGTGCTCAGATGCCAGCTGGGGGGCTCTGCCGAAGGGGAGGCAGGGCTCTGACAGGTGGCTGCAATCACCCTTGGGGCAAGTGTGGACCTGTCGGCCCAGCACAGGGGGACTTGGGAGCACGTGGACGACACCTGTCCTCACTCCTCAGCCCACGGTCCCCTCCAGCTCCCGGGTGCCCTCCTGGCCCAGCTCGGGGTCTGGCTTGTGCAGGGCCTGGGGACCTGAGGAAAACCCGGCTTGACCCTGCCTGGGGGGTAGGGCCTCAGTCCAGTGGGGAGGTGACCGGTGGCCCAGCAGTAAGAGTCCCGTATAGCCAGTGCTGGGACAGGGAGGGACAGGGCCCCAAATCCACGTGGGGCAGGGCCTGGCGGAGAGGAAAGGGTAGCGGGAGGAGAGGAGGGGTTGGTGACTTAGTCTGGGCAGCAAGTACCAGCCAGCCCTTCAGCACGCTCCAGGCTGGTGGGCAGCACAGGGCGACGGGCAGCCCCTGAGCGGGATGCGGGGTCTGGCTTGGGAGGACGGAGCGGCAGCAAGAGCTTGGGGGTCCCTGAAACCCCTCCAAACTCTGGAGGCCTCCAGAGCAGAGGACAAGCCCGTCACGCTTGAGGGCTTGTGGGCAGGCCGGCTTCTGGGTTTTTTGCCGTCTGTCTGAGATAAAACAGGCCCTTTGGAAGGAGAACCAGCCCCCAAGTGATAATCCAAACGGCCCCCCTTGGCCCTGGGGCTTCCTCCGACCAGAGGGTGCTGGTGGGTGACGACAGGGAACCAGAACAGACCCTCCAGGCTGCCCACCGCAGTTGGCTGGTCCCACACAGGCCCCAGGCGCCCTGCAGCCCAGAGACCCAGGGGTTCCTCCCCACCAAAGCAAGTGTCCCAGGTCACCCCAAATGTGGCCCTACCTCAGCCACCAGGAAGTTGACCTTGGTCGAGCCCCAAGGGCCCATGTCCACCCTCTGAGGAAGAAGGTGGGCAGCCCTGGCCAGGGTACTGGGCAGCTGGGCCCTGGGGGGGCTACAGTCCATGGCCAGCCCAACCGGAGGGGTGAGAGCGGGAGGCGGCCGTGCAGGCCACAGTCAATGGCCTTTCTATTCCATTTGATTTCGGCTCCTCTGAGCATCTGTCCCCTCTCTCCCTAATAGAATTACTCTTATCTGCAAGTGATTTAAACTCTAAGGTTTACTGAAGATTTAAAGAGTGTGAACACAGTTGGAATGTTTTAAACTAACAGTACAAGTTGCATTTTAAGAAAATAATTAACTCCCGGGGGAGGTGTGGGTTTTGGAGCAATGACAGACTTTCAAGGCTGCCTTCCCTATATGGAGTTTCCAAATAATAAAATATCTTTGATTCCCTGCTGATGTCAGACGAGAACCAGTTAGCGTGCAGGCACACTGTCATTTTTTTAAGAGGGCCCATTAGCGTCTTAAAGACGCAGGAGAGGCCTTCGCGGAGGGCATAGGGTCTGGGGCAAGCCTGTGCAGAGCGGCCTCAGGGCTCTCGGGGTCTGTCAGCCGCAGGCCTTCTCCTACAGGGTCCCAGGCCTCTCTCCTGGGCACACAGAGGGCCCCGTCCCCAGCCAAGGGGCCGGGCATCGCCTGGTGAGCCCCAGGTACCCCATCGGCCACAGCGCCGTGTCCCCTTAGCGCAGCGGCAATGCTGCCCGTCCAGGCCCGGGGAGGGTGCGAGTCTCCCCAGGAGGGGCCCAGCCCTAGAGAACTACAGTGTGGTCTCTGGGACCTAGTCTTTGGGGGCGGCCCCTCGGGGGTCCACCCCTGGCGCTATGCTCACACTTGACCTTGTATAACACCTGGCGAAGCGCTCTCATCAGATTTCCTTTGCTGCTCACGAAACCCGGAGGGGGGCCCATCCCATTTCTCAGACTGGAGCTGCAAGGCTCAAGGAGGCTCAGAACTGCCGAGAGGGGCCCGGTACCCAGGAAGCGTGTCCGCAGAGCCCAGCCAGGGCTCCCTCTGTGGCCCCCTTGTCCTGCCCTCTCCAAGTTTGGGCTGGCAATGGGTCCCGGCCTTCTCACCGGGTCTCTAGCTCCAAGGACAGAGTGCAGGCCGTGGAGTTAGAACTCACTGCTGACCCCAGGCAGGAAATACGAACACTGGTGACCTGGAGAGGTGGGAATGGAGGGAGCAGGTTGGACAACCAGGAGGGGCCTCCCTGCCACAGTGGCAGCCCATTCCAGGGCTGGTTCACACTCCCTGGAGTACCTCATGTGATCCACCCACCAGCCGTCCCCAGGGTCACGGTGCCAGGAACTCAGTCAGCAGATACTCATTGTGCCAAGTTTGCGTCAGGCCCCGTGCCGTCCAGGAGCCTCCATCACTGCTGAGAGCCCGGGGCCGGTGCATCCCCCGCTTTGGCCGGGGACAAAGCTCGTAGAGTCTACAGTGCAGACCACCGCCAAGGACAGGGGGTCCTGGGGGTCCCGGGGGAGCCGGCCCCTTCACACAGCATCCCTGGGCTTTCCTGAGGCCCTCGGGCCATGTCTGGAGCCCAGCAGCCCCAAATCTTCTGGCAGGTTCAGGGGGTGAGTACAGACATGCTCCTTCACACAATTCCTAAGATGCAATCAGAGCATATGCTGGGGCAAGGCTGGCAGTCCAGCAGTCCCCACACCCTGCCTGTGCCTGGACCACCTTGAGGGAAGCCCGGAGGGTCGGTTCTGCCCAGCACCCCTGAGGGAGGACTTCGGAAGGCTCTGGGCCGTCCTGCCCCTCACTCCAGTTCCTCCTCGGAGGGAGCAGGTCCTGGGGTGGGGTCCGAGGGGGGACCAACCCTTCCCCTCCCAAGTCCCAGGAGCAGGCCTGCCGGGAGAGGTGGCAGGTGGGGAGAAACAGTTGTCATTTGTCCAGTTCCCTCACACGTCCCGGCAAACCTCTACTTCTCAGGAAAAATTCTTTCTGGTAATTTACTTGCAAAACATTTGGCCATTAACACCCAGCCGAGAGTGGATGGCGGGTCACAGACTGTTAAATTCTCCACCCCTGGGTCCCGTCTGCCCGTGTCACGCTGCCTGTCGCTCCCCTCCCGCCAGCTCAGCCTCGGCCTCTGGTGGGGCTGGGGGTCCCATCCTCAGGGGCGCCGGGGCCCGTGAGAGATCCTGCCCTGGCCCCCCGTCAGGGGGCCTTTCTGGATGCCCATCAGGAGGACTCCATGTCCTGGATCGTCTGTGAGGTCACACGCAGCAAAGTATCCAGGGCTCACCTGGACGTCTGCACCCAGTGGGGATGGGAGGCCTGGGAACCCAGGATTCCAACCCCACACGGCCAGGTGGGCGCCCCTGACAGCACCAGCCATGGGTCACGACCCCTCCCATCGGGCCACGCATGAGCTCTGTGCCGAGTCTGGGGGCCTCACAGGAGCCTTGGTTTCCAGGCACCAAGGGACAAGAAGATGTGCCCCCATGACCTGGGGGGCAGATGCTTCTCTGCCGGCCCCAAGGCCTCACTGCTGGGCTGCTCAGGGAAGGGGAAGACTTCTGGCAGCCAGACACCCCGACACACAACCTCCCATGGAGAAGGAGGGCAGCCAGAGGTGGCACCTGCCCAGGCTCACAGCAGGTGGCCACTGTCCTCCAAGGTCAAGTTCAGTCACCTGTGTGTGGTGGGAGTGACAGATACGTGGATACTCGTGGTCCAGGCTGGCCCGGGACCCTCCCACCTCTCAGCCCTTAGCCGCCTCCCGCCAAAACCAAAAACCACTGGGGAACACTAGTGTTGGGTGGTGGAGAGCACAGCTTCAGAGGCGGGTGGACGTGTGTATCCGGGGAGAGTGGGGGGCACGGCCTCACATAGGATGTGTGCCCGTGTGCCTGCATGTCCACGCGGCCCTGTGTGCATCCGTGTGTGCGTGCATACGGGGCGTGGTGTCACACAGGCACACACATGTTTTGGTGAGAAAGCAGGTCAGCATTTTTGGGGGAGGGGAAAGGGAAGGAGAGGGAGTCCCAGGAGCCCTGGAGATTGGGCATGGTGTGGTGGACTCAGGGGTCACGCTTCCCCGCCCACCACCACTGCACCCCGAGCCTGGTCCCGGGCCCCTGAGGGGACATCGGGCATTGAGCACTGCTTGGGGACCTTCACACTCACTTGGACCCTGGAGACAGAGCACAGAGCCCACTAGGGAGCCACTCAAGGTCACACAGCTGGGAGGGGGGTAACCAGGATTCAGCCCGAAGCTGGGGGCCAGGCTAGCTTCCAAGGAGGCCAGGGACCACCCCCCAGACCGTCACTCAAAACCTTGGCCCACCAAGGCTTGGAGACATCCCAGGGATGCAGGGACTTTGTGGGCTGCTTTTGCGGGGGAGCTTGTGTGACCCCAGCCCTGACCTCGGAGAGGTCAAGGCCAACAGGGCAGGAGTTTCACCCCGAGGAAGGCTTGAGGCTCAGCTGGGCTTGCCCACTGGTGCTGTCTCTGCTCGGGAAGGCCGGCGGGAAGAGCCTTTCCCCCTGAGAGATGGGAAACTGAGACTCAGAGAGTGTTCGTTAGGACTCTCAGTTGCAAGTGACAGAAACTGCAACGCGAAGCAGCGTCAGGCAGACAGACCGGCCCCGCGGCTGCAGTTCTCCCTTCCAGGGCTCGTGGCTCAGGGCTGCCAGCACCGGTGGCTCTGGGGTCTCAGCCTCCAGGAAAGACCCTTTCCAGACCCCTCTTCCCCCTCCCGCCACGCCAGATGGGTTTACAAAGACCTGTGTGGTGCACCAGAGAAACTACCACTATCGTTAAGGGATTTAACGACAGCTTTGCCCAATACTGGGGATTTGTTATGTCTCTCATTACCCATTTTAACATGCACGTTGCCCTGCCATGTGGCCCCGCCTGCAGCCTGCCCTCTCCTCGGCCGCGTGTCACGTCCATTAGAAGGCATTTTATGAAGCCACCGTCACAGATCCTCGGCCAACCCACTGCCGGGGCTTGTGGGCATCGTGTCGTGCACTGGGTGGCGGGCGAGCGCCCGCGGGTCTCTCTGCCCACCCTGTGTGCCAGGATAGGGTCTCTGCACCCAGACTCCACCCCTCCCTGAAGCCCCCAGCGGGGTGAGGGGGGCAAGAGTCGGGACAGACCCCAGACGGCAGTCTGCCATAGCCATTTCCCCGGCTGTGTGATCCCAGGTGAGCCCGGGCCTCCTCTCTGAAGCCCGGCTTCCCCGGGAGTGAGAATAAGCAGGAAAGTGACTTTCAACTTATTTTAGCAGCGGGATTCTGTTTGCCCACAAACCACCAAATAGCGTAAAAACTAAATGAAGGCAGAACTGAAGCAGATTCTGTAGAAGCAAAACTTGGCCACCCTGTACCCACCCCAGGAGGACTTGGAGCCCCCCAAATCCCGGGGGGGGATCAGAACACAGCCGGAAGCCATTGGGTCCGAGGCCTGTGGGTGCCCCCAGCTCTGTGACTTGAGCCGAGGGTCCTGCAGCCCTGCCCCGCCAGCCAGCCTCGGGCACTGGGGCCCTGCCAGCCTGCAGGGCCCCCCAGCTCCAGGGCCTGGGGACAGCTGCAGGAGGAGTAGCTAATTCCAAAGGCTGAGCTCCAGCCTCCAGCAAGCGAGTGCCACCCGCTCCAGTGTGTCTTCTGAGCCCTCTGCTCCGAGCCCAGGCCACCGTGGACACCGCCCGGATGAAGCCTCCGTTTACAAGTGGGGAATGTCACCTCCCTGAGGGGCAGCTGGAGGCAAGGCCACTTGTAGCCGAGGTTAATTCCTGCCAAGAAGTTTCCAGACGACTGCTGAAGGAGCTGGGTGAAGAGGGCACAGGTGGATGGGGAGCCCCTGGTCCTTCCAGTTCCAGAGCCGGAGATCCCCGGGCACTGACAACAGTCCAGACTGGCCACCCAGGCCTGGATGGTCGTGGCCTCCGGGGGCCCAGAGCCCCCGCCATGTGGCCAGAGATGCTGGGCAGCCACCAAACGTGGATCCCATCATGTGGACCCTGCGAGCCGTGTCCACACCACGACGACAAGGGGCCGGAGCAGGGTTCGTTGCTCACCAACCCCCCTGCACCTAGCGCAGTGCTGGTTCTGAAGATGCTGGTGAATAAGTGGCTCTAAAGAACTCAGTGATGAGGCCGGGGCGAGGGCCGAGGCTGCTGTGTGCACGGCAGGTGTGCAGAGAGGAGGGCGGGGGCGCCGTCCCCTGGGTCCCTGCAGCCGCTGGGCCTCCAGCGCATAGGGACATGCTGGACAGAGGCAGCAACCACTTCGCCCCTTATTCTGGAAGGCTCCCCGCGTATGGACACCTTCCCTGAGGTCACCTGGTCTTCCCCCCCTTCCCCAGACAAAAGCCCATGGGACAGGAATCTGCCGAAGCCAGGAGAGAGCGGGGAACCCAGCCCAGCTGTGACGAGCTCCCCCCGCCCCCCAGAAAGCAGTGAAGGGCTAAATCAATAATAAAGCCTGCCGCTCCGGCCCTGCCTCCCGGTCAGGTTGGCCATGGCCCGGCGATCGCGCCCACAATACCTCGCATTCATTACGCTCCTTAAAAATGGTGTGCTGTGTCTGGAAAACAGGAAGTGGCCGTCAGTCTCCCGTGTAAAAGCCATCTGAGGCCTGTGGACCAGGCATGTTCTCAATCAGGAAGCAGGCAGTAAATAAACATTTATGTCCCGTGGCTGCGCACACCCGCCTGCCCCCAGGCTGCAAAGGGGCACGGAGAGCGGAAATTTGTTTAGTCCTATAAAAGCACACGCCGTATATCAATAGATGATTAAAAATGGAAACGTGGCTGGCTAATGGACGGTATTGATTTTAATAAGCGTTAAGTACATGGAGTTCAAAGATAAGGGCTGGCGGGCCATCTCTCCACGATCTGAGAAAGTGACTCACTCAAGGGAAAGAAAATCCTCTTTTCCAAATTGAAACTTTCCCCTGGCACATGAGGGTCTGGGGGAGCGGTTTCCAAATCGGCGTCCATTTCGGAGCATCGAGCGTGACTTGAACGACGTGTTAAATTATTTCTGCCCTGAGGGCGGGCGCGCTGCCCTCCAAACAGTAGCAGCACAAACTCCAGGCGGCTCGGTGCCACGGGATCCGGCCAGGACCCTGCAGCGCATCCGAGCCCTGTCGGGGCCCACCCTGGGCTGCGTAGATGCTCCTGTCCACCCTGGGTCACCCCCTTTTGTTGTGGAACCGCCCAGGTTCCAGGGGTGCAGCCCCGTCAGGGCAGGCCACGCTGAACAGCCCGCACTCATCCGAACTTTATTCCTAAACCCGAAAGTGGCCTGGACACCCCGGGGCTCTAAAGCTGCACTAAGTCTTGTACTGAGTGCAGATGTGCTCTGGCTCGGTTCACACGAGGACGGGCAGGAGGGACCCCCACAGCGAGGCATGGCTCCTGAACCCTGAGACGGTCACAGCAGGCAGCGGTACCCCAGGGCCCTGTGCCCTCCTGCCTCTCGGCCGCACGGCTGGTCACTGAGTGACCGCTCAGCAAGTGTGTCCGAAGGGAGGGGCTGGCTCTACCTGGGCATTCACTGCCTGAGGGCTCGGCCAAGGCCAGCCCAGCGGTCACCTGCTGCCCCACAGAGATGCGACCATGACTCTCCCAAGCTCCAGGCTTCCCTGACCACCCAGGGGGGCTTGGGGGACCTGCACCATCCATAACCCTGGTTCTTCTCACGCCGTGGCCATGAGGGGGCCCACAGTGCTCTGGGCCCTGAGAGTCGGGACCACAAGCCAGACACCCACCCAGAACATCAGGTGTCGGCTTGGGACCGGGTGGGTTCTGGCCAGGAAGTTCCCAGGCTGGGAAAGACCACAGGGCGTCCTAACCATCACAGGCAGCCACCTAGAATTTTCTGGTAAATTATTTTGTCTCGTGCCTGCTTCCCAGGAGACCTCCTTGGCCTCCAGATGTCTCATAAATCATTTCCCCTTGAGTGGGAACCGAATTCTACCCAAGTCTCAGCTCCTAAGTGGGTGAGCTTCTTTTCCAAGGAGATTCTTCATCTGACCCCACTGGCTGGTCAGGTCCAGGCTGGGCCATGAGGTGAGGGGCAGGTTCAAGGTGGGGGATGGTTTGGGAGGGGGAGGTCCCTGGCCCTGAGGGACAGATTTTCTTAGAAAACTGGAAGGTAAGAGTGTAGATAGGCTGGTCCTGGTGGGAGGAGGAGTGCGTTTGTGTCTTGGGACTGCCATAACAAATTACTACAAACGTTTATCCTCTCACAGTTCTGGGGGCCAGGGCCATGGTCCCTCCAAAGCCTCTGGGGAAGATCCCTCTGTCTTCGCGTGGCCGTCCATCCACTGTATGCGTCTCCTCCGTGGGTCCGAATCTCCCTCTTCTGCTAAGGACAGCCGTCATTTGATCAGGGTCCACCCTAACGACCTCATCTTAACTTGACCACATCTGCAAAGATCTTATTTCCAAATAAGCCCGCCTTCGCAGGTGCTGGTGGGCACGAATTTGGGAGACACTGTTCAATCCGTTACAGGGGGTCAACCAAGTCCCCCTAGGGACAGACCCCCTCCACCCTCCATTCCCCAAAGCGCTGGTTCTGTCCCACAGTGGGGGCTCTGAGCACAGTCACTGGGGTGATTTGTCTGTGCTGCAGGCCCCCTCCAGGGCTCCTCCCTTGCTTTGATGCCCCCCAAGCTCCCAGGGCCAGTTTAGTCCGACCTCAGACCTCTCGTCCTTCAAGCGTCCTTTTGCTCCTCAACTGCAAGTCTTGGCCTGATACCCCCTCCTCAGAAAGGCCTCCTCCCATTGCATCCCCAGAACTGTCTGCTCCTTTTCTCTAGTTCCTACATCGTAATTTGTAATGATACGTTAGGTTATTTTTGTTCCTGTAAGACGTGAGCTCCACTAAGGCACAGACTTATCTGCTTGTTCACCATTGTATCCCTGAGCCGACATGGTGCTTGATAAATGGCCACTTGGGCAATAGTCATTGAATGAAGGTGTGGAAGGATGGATGGATGGATGGATGCTGGATGGATGGATGAGTGTGTGGGTGGATAAATGGTTGGGCGGATGAATGAGTGGATGGATGGATGGATGGATGGATGGATGCTGGATGGATGGATGAGTGTGTGGGTGGATAAATGGTTGGGCGGATGAATGAGTGGATGGATGGATGGATGGATGGATGGATGGATAGATGACTGAATGGGTGAATGGACGGTTAGGTGGTTGGATGGGTAGATGGGTGGATGGATGGATGGGTGAACGGGTGGGTGGATGGGTAGATGGACAGATGGATGGATGGATGGATGGATGGATGGGTGAGTGAGTGGACAACTGCCTTACTCAGTGTCGCCTCTTCAGGTCCAGCACAGACCACCGCACGTGGAAGGTGTTCAGGGAGCAGAGGGTAATGGAGGACACAGAAAGAAGGAAGGAACGGAACATGGTGGGTAAGTAAGAAGGTTTGGACCCTCACATCAAGGTAACAGAAGCAATCACCGGGCATCAAGCTTCCGCTCCACCTCCTGGGACTGGAGCAGGCGTGCTTTCACAGAGCATAGCACACAGCAGCCTCAGGCACTGGTTGCCCGAGCACATTTGTGAAAGATGCCCTTAGGCCTGTTTTCACTTTGCTCCGGGGTCACGATGCAGCTGCTCTCCCCACTAGGTAAGGTGACACTTTTTGGGTTTTGCCCTAAGACTTCCCCTTCTTCAGAGTCAGACAGTTTTCCCAGAAAGGGCCAGGAAGTGATAGTTTAGGCTTTGTGGGCCTGAAGGGCTCGCCTCTGCTGCTGGGTAGTGAAAGCAGCCGCAGGAAACACTGGACAAGTCGGCAGGGCTGTGTTCCAATGAAACTTAATGGACACAAGCTTGAATTTCCTATGAAGTTCATGTGTCATAAAATGTTATTCTTCATTCTTTTCAGCCTTTTAAAAATGTAAAAACCTCTCCTCGATCATGGTCCGTCCCAGAACAGACGGCAGGCCAGATTAGGTCTATTGGCTGTCATTTGCCAGCCTCTAGCCTAGAGGCAGGGCACTTCCTTTTTCCCTAATATTCTACAGTTTGGTGAACATGCGTGTGCTCATCCCATAAATCAGGAACCTATCAAGCCTATCGGGATCTGATAGACCGCAGGCAGATTCCCTCCCACATTGCCCCTTTCCCGACCAAAGTGAAAACCACCTACATATGGTGTTTGGTCAGCAAACGCCACAGTCATGCCACGTAACAAATCTCCCCAAAGCAGTGTCTCCCAGCCGCAGGCACCGGTCATCACACCCGTGGTCAGCAGGCTGGTGTGGTCTGGCTGAGGGACGCTGGGCCCGCTGGGCAGCTCTGCCCAGGGCTGTGGCCAGGAGGCTGTGCTGTGTGCCTTCTGGGGCCTGGACCGCAGGACCCGTGAGCCCCGGGCCCGCTCTCATCGGGGAGTGTGCCCAGCAGGTGGGCGGGAGGCCTCTGCTCAGATCACACCTCCATCTGGAGAAGTCACAGGGCACAAAGTTCACAGTGGGGGCCACCCTGCACAGCCGAAGAGGAGGGGTGAGTATTTGCTGAGCAACAAGCCAAACTGTCACATATGTTCTTGTTAGTTTCTCTAAGTGACTATTAATTCCGTTAATAGCCTGTGGGCCCTGCGTGCCCGGAGCTGTGTCCGCGCTACTCGCCTCCAGAAAGCACTGAGCAAATATTTGTTTGGCGAGAGTGACACCCAGATGTCTGTTCTCCCATCCACATGGCATTATTGCCCCTCTTTCTCTCCAGCATCCTCGCAGCAGCTGTGCTGGAGGAGTGGGCAGGAGACACCCCAGCCTCAAGAGGCCTTCCTGTCGGTCCAGCCCTGGCAGGCCACTCAGCTGCCCCAACAAAGCACCACAGATAGGGAGCTTCAACAAAGACATTTATCCTCTCCCAGTACTGGAGGCTGGAATCCGAGATCCAGGTGTGGACAGGGCTGGTTCGTCCCCAGGCTTCTCTCCCTGGCATGTAGACGGCCGTCTTCTCCCCGTGTCCTCACTTGTTCATCTTTGTACATGTCTGTGTCCTGATTTCCTCTTCCTATTAGGACACCTGTCCTTGAATTAGGACCCACCCATAAAGCCTCATTTTACCTTAATCCCCTCTGTAAAGACCCCATCTCCAAGTACAGTCACGTTCAGAGGTCCTGAGGGTTAGGGCTTCAACTTATAAATTGTGAGGGGCGGGGACACAGTTCAGCCCGTAACACAGGAGCTCGCCGAAGAGGTGGGCTCTGTCCTCCAAAACAGAGCTGTGGGGACTCCGAGGGTTATAACCTAGCCTGGCCTCTAGCACCCCACAGCCACCCACGGGTCTGTCAGGCCCTTGAGCCGGTGGAGGAAACGTGCCCACGCGGATGTCTGGTGAGACACAGAGGGAGCCAGAGCCCGGCTGCTCGTTTGCCAGTCGTGCTAGTATCTTGTCTCTAAAATGCCAGTCGTCATCCCTGGATTGAGGGCTTCCGTTTCTCGGCCGGTGCAGCTACTTGGCGGTCATGACCACACACGCACACACCAAGGCTGCAAGCCCGGCCTTCCCAGCTCAGACTCCTTGCCGGCAATTTGAGATTCTTAGAGAAACGCTTAGCAGAGGTGGGCACCAGCACCCCAGCCCTGGAGCGGGGGTCTTGCTGAGAAGCAGGGACCAGGAGGGAAGACATTCACAGGACACTCAGGGCCCAAACCAGAGGCCAAAGCCCCACGAGAGGGGCCAGGCCCCCGCGGGAACACTCCCACAGGCGGGGGTTAGGCGTGGGCTGCCGAGGCCTGTTTCATGCTATTTGATGTAAAATGGGGCTTATGTCTGGAAAGGGGTTAGGAGAAGTCAGATCTCTCTGGGAACCTCATTTACACCTTCATTTATGCCCCGAGGAGGGCTCGCAGGTGGATGATCCCCAGGCCCCCACGAGATAGGTGGCAGGCGGCCCTAGTGGCCCAGCCCCCGGGGCTTCCTGGCCCATCCTGCTGCTCCCCCCACCTGAGTCTGTCACAAAGAGCCGAGGGTGAGGATGCTGATGTCCGAACGTTCCGCAGCTGTGCTCAGACCCTGGCGACCTCACGGCAGCCGCAAGTCCATGGCCAACACGAGCACCTGCTGCAGAGGAAAATTCCATGAGGAGAGGACAGCCTGGGACGCAAGCCTGCTCAGCCCACGTGCCGAGGGTCCTTTCGAGGTCCTCGCTGGGTTGGGGAGGCAATGTTTATTTGGCCCAACTGTCAGAGGCTTAGCAACGGTCCAGCCCTGTCGCCTGCAACAACTCCAGAAGGCAGATATCCCTCCCTCCCCCCTCCCCGGGTGCCCCGGGTCCATCCAAGGGCTGGCGGCGATACCGGCCTGCCCTGTCTCCCTCTGAAAGCTTCCCTGGAGTGGGGAGAATCCCGCAGGAACCCAGGAGCAAGCCTCTCCCACGTGCCCATGAGGGTGTCTCCATCACAGGTGACCGGCCAAAGACGCGGTTACAAGGTGAGGCCACGGCAACGCCCCGTGTGAGCTCCAGCCGCCCGGGCCGGCCTGGGGGAATCATACCAGCTCCCCTAAAGCTGGATCAAGGAAGGCATGATCCCCTCCTTAACAGCTGTAGTTTTAAAATTTTATCACTTTCCTCCATGTTTTTAACTGAACACTTTGGTTAACTAAATATGTTTTGGCTTAATGATATCTAATAAATTGTAACTTAGAGAAAAATCCAGAAGAATGAAAACACCCAGGTACGATGTCCGTCTCTCCCTTTCGGGGCCCATCCAGCTTGGTGTCCTTGGGTGGCTGGTCTCACCTGCCCTGTGCGTCCCAACCGGGACAGGGATCCCAGGGCTCCGCTGGCCAATGGGGCAGGCGGAGCACACAGCAGACGTGCATGGGGGTCCCGCGTGGTCTTCCCTCCATCTTTTGCTCCTCCTAGCAAGGGAATAAAGCTGTCCCACCTCCTCTGACTTTTTGGAACTTCTCACTAACGGACATTTGCATCTCCTCTTTACTGGCATCTCTTCTTATCTCTAGTTAAAGCAGAAAGAGGAAGTGCAGCGACCACAGGCTGCCTTGAGATTTCTAAAGTCAATTTCTTCTATAATTTATTTTCCCTGTCAACCTACTGGTCAGTGCTTCAGCCCTGCCCCTTGGCTGGGTGCAAGAAATCAGCACATATGGGCCCTTCTTGCTAACCTGGGGATCCTGCCATGACGATCTGGCCTTTCAGGACTCTCTAACCACCACTGCCTGCCCCCATCCACTTCAGTCCCCAGGACCAGCATCCTTCCCCTGCCCCGGCGATCCCCGTGGCAACCGCGCTTGGCTGGGATGGTGACAGTCACACCTTGAATAGAGCAGAAGGTGGCCGTGTGCAGGCCGGCCTGGCTGCTTCACCTGGATGCCCTGAGCTCCTGGGAAGGAGTGGACTGTTCGTCCACCCGCCCAGGCCAGGGCACAGCCCCGGGGGTGCCACACACATCCTTGGCATTGGAGACATACCTGTTTATTGCAATGCTTCCAGCCAACATCAGTCACGTGTCTTCTAACTCAGCAGATCCCCCCACCATGGGATGAAGACGCTGTTGCTCATGGGCATTCTGGGGAAGGACAGATTCCCTCCACCGGGCTTCAGCCCATGAGGTTGCCCAGGGGTCAACATGAGGAAGCAGTGCTATGTCCAGTCCCATCCCCCACTCTGCTGCCCAGCAGATGAGGTCCTGGGGACACGGGTTCTGCCCTGCCCCACGCAGTGCCGACAGAGCAGGGCCTCTCTCCTGACCGGGGCCCAGGGCCCTAGGACTGTGCCATATACCATATATGGATGGTGTCCCTATACGGGTGGCTGTATATCTCTATTCTGACAATTGTCTCTTTGTCCTTGTAACTATCTCACATTGCTTAAGTGCTGCAGCTTTGTAAGACCTGCTTTATCTGTGGGGCCAGAACTTCCTCTTTGTTCTTCACAAGTGATTTGGCTCTTCCAAATTCACTGATTTCCATATAAATTTAAACATTAGGCTATGAGTTTCCACAGAGAAATGGATGGGATTTTTATCGTGGTTGCACTGATTCTGCAGATCCATCTGTAGCAGTAGACTTCTTCACCTGAGTTTTCCAATCTATGAATATGAAATATCCCTTAATTAATTTATGCCTTCCTTAATTTTTCTGATGGTTTATAGTTTCCTGTGATAAAGTTTGCATATCTTTCACTAGATTCATCACAGCATTTGATATTTTGGGTACTATTATAACTGGTAACTTCAAAAAATGTTTATTTTCTCTTGGTTGCTAAAATATATAGAAATGTTTGCTAAACTTACTTATTAACATTCATAATGAAGCTATAGACTCTTTTAAATGTTTATTTACATAATCATATCACCTATAAATTTTGACAGCAGTATATCTTCCTTTCTAATAGTTATAACTTTTATTACTTTTTCTTGCACTATTGCACTAGCTAGAATCACTAGTCTAGAATTTAACAGAACTTGTAGTAGCAAGCATTCTTGTCTTGTTCCCAATCTTGGAGAACTTTCAACAATTCACCATCATGTGTGATGTTTGCTGTAGGTTTTGCATATTTACTTTCTCAGGTTAAGGAAGCTGCCTTCAATTCCTAGTTTGTTGTTTTTTTTTAAATTGTGAATGGATATTGAATTTTCTCATATGCTTTTGCTTAATTTATTGAGATTATCATGTGATTTTCACCCTATTCAATTTATGTGCTTAATTACATTGATTAATTGTAAGAATTTTAACCCAATTTTTCGTTCCTAGAAAAAAATCTAGCCTAGTCAAATTATATTACTTTTTTCTTCTTTTTTATGGAAGTATAGTTGATTTACAATGTTGTGCCAATCTCTGCTGTACAGCAAAGTGACTTAGACACATATACATTCTTTTTTTATATTTTTTCCATTATGGTTTATCACAGGATAAACTGAGTGCAGTTCCCTGTGCTATACATTAGGAGCTTGTAGTTTATCCAAAGTTATATTATTTTTATATACGGATGATTCTGAGTTGATTAATGTTTGTTTAGGATCTTTGAATCCAAATTCAGAAGTGATGAACAATCGCTCTGTGTGACATTTCTTGTGATGTCTTTGTCCCTCGTTTGGTATCAAGATTATGCTGGGTTTGTAAACCTAGTTGAGGAGAGTGAACTTTTTTCACTTTCAGTCGAAAGTGACTCTTTCAATACAAGAGTTTGTATAATACTGGCATAATTTTTTAAATGCTGATAGAATTAAACAGGCAAGTTAATTTGTACCTAGAGTTTTCTTTGGGGGAAGGGTTTTCATTACAGAGACAATTTCTTGAACAGTTATACAATTGTTTAGATTTTCAGTTTCTTCTTATGATGGTTTTAACTTTTGTATTTCAAGAACTTTATTTCAGTCACATGTTCTAATTGATTAGCATAATCAATTACTTTAAAAATACTTTCCAAATCTGTAGTGATTTTCCCCTTATTCCTTCCTAACATTTGCTATTTGCACTTTTTTGTTCTCTCTCTCTCTCTCTCTCTCTCTCTCTTAGGCTTATTAATTTTATTAGTCTTGCAAAGAATCTATTTTGGGCTTTATTTTCTTACCTTCAATTTCTATTTCATCAATATCTTCTCTTTATCATTTTCTTCTTTTTACTTTTCTTAGAGATTTTTTTAATCACTTCTTGAGATGACTGTTTATATAATTGATTTCCTTTTTTTTCTTCTTTTTTAATGCACTTAATGGTATAAATTTACCTTCAAAAAATACTTTGGCTTCATACCACACATTATGGTGTAACATATTTTTGGTTGTCATTAAACATTTTTATTTCCAAAGGGATTGTTTTCTTTGACTTGTGAGTTATTTTAGAATATCTTTCTTAATTCCCAAAATTTCAAGGTTTTTATTATTGTTGTCTGTTTGTTTTTTATTTCTAGTTTAATTCCACATGATTCTGATCCTCTGAAATGTTTTAAAACTTTTATTATATATATATATTAGCATTTGGAGGTGCATGGCATATCCATGCCCATGAGGTTAAACTGCTGATCATGTTATTTAAATCCTCTGTATCCTTCATGATATTTTTTCTACTTGTTCAATTTGTTGCTGAGAGATTTGTGTCAGGATTCACTCTGAATCCATCAGTTTCTTCTTTTAATTCTATCAATTCTTGCTTTATTTATTATTATTTCTATTTATTTGAGAATATGTTATCAGGTGGCTTTGCATTTAGAATCCATACATCTTCACAGTGAACTGAACATTTTATCAACATAAAATGTCCACCTTTCTCTCTGGTAACGCTCTTTGTCTTGAAGTCTACTTTATCTGGTCTCAGTGCAACTGCTCCAGTTTTCTAATGTAAGTCCTTCCTAGCACATTTTTTTTTAAACTTTTTATGTCAACTTGCTTTTATCCTTATATTTAGATTGTAGCTTTTATAAATAATTTATAATTGGATTTTTCTTATGTAGATTTTTATAAACAAAATGTATTTGGATGTTGTTTTTATTGAGCATGACAGTTTTTGTTTTTTAATTAGAGCACTTTATTTGTATTTAATGAAAGAAATGATATATTTGTGGTTAAATATATCTTTTCATTCACTTTTTATCTGGCCTGAATGATCTATGCTCCTTTTCTTCTCCTTTCTTGATTTTTTTTTTATTCTTTCAGCTTTTAAAATTAACTCATCCCCCACTATGTCATTATTTATACATATATTTCTATTCACTTAGCAGTTACTCTAGAGATTATAGCATCCATCCTTGAAGTCAAGGTCAAAGGACAATGCAAAGACATTAGAATAGCTTAATTCCATTTTATTCTCCCCAACTTACATGTTTTTGTATTATGCATCCTAACCATATACATATGTAAAACCCCAGACATTGTTAATTTTTGTTTATACAGTCAATTTTCATATAGATTAAACCATATGTTTACAGTTTGCAGTGCTTTTTTTGAACATTTCACTGTTTCCTTTAGTGAGCATCCGCTGGTGACAAGTTCTCAGATTTTGTTTGTCTAGAAATTTCTTTATTTGCTTTCTTTCTTGAAATACACTTTTGCTGTCTGTATAATTCTAGATAGACAGACATATTGGTTCATTATTGTTGCAATATCTTCCCAGTGAAGGTGGATGGGTGATGGTTCTTCACCACGGTGATTCCTCCACCATCTTTTCATAGCCCTCCTCACATCTGTAACCTGAACCTTCATGGACCTGTTTGGGCTTTGTAGGACTTCTTGAATCTGTGTTTGGATGTATTTTGTCAATTTTAGAAAATTTTCATCCATTATCTAGGCAAATATTGCTTCTCTCTGTTCTCTCTCTCCTTCCCCTTGGATCCAATTAGAAGTCTGTAGCATTGTTTGCTTTATTCCCTATGAGTCTTAAGTTCTCATCTGTATTTTCCACAGTTTTCTTTCTTGCTGCTGCAGATCGTTTTTTCTCCTATCAGTCTTCCAGTTCTTTAATTCTCTCTCCATCTGTGTCTAATTTGTTGTCCAATGTATCCATTGACTTAATGTTTATTATTATACTTTTAGGTTCTTGATTTTCATTTGGTTCTTTTTTATAGTTTTTAGCTTTCTGATAAAATTCTAACTCATTTAGTGTTTGTGTCTGATAATCCAATATTTGGAGCTCCTGCAAGTCTCTTTATATTTCCTATTGTTTTCTTGGTCTTCATTTACATTGCCTTATCTCCTCATATATCTAGTTATTTTTTGTCAAGTGCCAATCATTATATTTTTTAAATAACGAAAAATAATCTGAGGCTTAGAATTATGTTATTAACATCTTCCTCACCAGAGGACATATGTTTGTTTCTGACAAGCAGAAGGAACCATTCTAACCCAGGACCACCTTAGTCCAACTTCAGGCAATGAGATGATTTGCAGACTCTCAGTGTCCCAGCGAGATGCTGCGAGGGGAGAGGCAGCCCTAAACACTAAGCGCCCCTTGACTGTCGCCTGCACTATGTTCCTCTAATTCTCCATTGCTTTCTGGACTCTGATTCAAGCTGGTTTGGTCTGTCTTCAGTGGGAGGGTTGGTCTGAATTATCTATTTGCTTTTACTGTTCACAAAAGTCTTTCTCTGGTCCACAGTTCACTTTCTGAGGCACAGGCACAAAGCTGTGAGGCCCGAGGCATTAACTGAGGCCAGAGGGGAAACTGGATGGTGAAGGAGATCTTCCCAATAGGTCTGGGCACTGAGCACCACCGGGAAGGGCCAGGGTAGCCAGAGGACCACAGCAGAGTGGAATCCAGCTGTGAGTTTGGGTGCAAGGATTCTCACGGCAAGAAATGGTAAACACAAGAGTCCCTCACATCTGCCCCTCAGAAGCTCGTGCTGTATCCCGCCTGACCTGCCACAGCTGCAGCATCGCTGGTTGACCACAGCCACTTGGTCATGGTCCCCAGTCACCCAGCTCAGACACCATCAGACCAAACCTCTGAGTCTCATGGCTGAGAGGAGAGAGAGAGGTGAGGGAAAGGTGGAGTGAGAGAGAGGGAAAGAGGGAGGGAATGGGTAGAGACACAGACGTGGAGGGTGGAGAGGAGATGTTTGGGCCGGGGAAGCAGAGCCAGGAGACCGAGAAGCACAGAGTTGGGAGAGGCCTGGGCAGAGAAAGGAGAGGCCAGAGGGAGAGTGGCCGAGAGATGAAGAAAGGCCACTTTTGCTCCCCCTGCCCTCGGTCACGGCCTGCCCCCCACCTCCATGCCTCCCCACTTCCAACCCCCTCTCCTTTCTTCTTGTTCACATCACCCCAGCTTCTTGGACCTGGCCTTGCAGCCTAGGAGCTCGGATGAAAACCCCATCTCATCTGAGCCCAGGTCTCTGCTCTCCCTCTCACCATCCCCTATCCCCTGATGGGCACAGGCTGTCTGTCCCCTTGGACACTCAGGCCCAAAACAAGCTTCCCTAGGGCCATGATCTCCACATGGGGTTGACAAGGCTGCCATCTCAGCTGCAGCTCACCGCCACTTCTCAGCTACTTTTGACTCTGGATGGGGAAGCACATTCCTGCTATGGGGCAGGGGGTGAGGGGGGAGTAGGTGGGTCCTGGGAGCTGGAGGGGGTGGGGACAGAAGCTCTTCCTCCCAGTGGGTGTCTGCAGCTCAAGGCTATGAACAGCCCCCACTCAGACGCTGGTTCCCCATATTTCCAAGCCACCAGGTCAAGGAAGGTCGGCCCCGCACCCACCTGTCCTGCCACCAACCTCCCACCCATGCAGGTTTGATCTTGGTGGAGGCAGGTGGCCGGCAGCTCTGAGGAGCGGGTGAGGGCCAGCCGAACTCGCTGTCTCCACGGCTGCCCGAGATTTTCTGGGCAAGTCTCTAACCCTGGAGGACACTTCTGGATGCTCCGCGTTTCCACGTGCCGGAATTCCACCCACGCATTTGCTTGAATCCATCCCCCGCCTCCTCACTAAGGGCCTCCGATGGCACCGGACCTGCCCCTTCCACCCACCCTGCCCAGGGTTGTGGATCCGGTTTCCATTCTGAGTTCGCCTTTGAAGATGGCATCGAATGCATGACCCAGAGGCTTGTCTCATCCCACAAGTATGTTTCAGCTCAGAGGTTACCCAAAATAGATCTACGAAGGCTCTGCTTAGGCAAACTGAAGATGCAGAACTGGTTTGAGTGAAAGCAAAGCCAACCTCGGTCACTGCCCCAGACAACGCGGAGCATTTACTGAGATTTGGGGGACATCCCTGGGGCTCCCGGGTGTGCATGCCTGAGCTCTTAGGAGGGAACAGAAGCCCAGGCTCTCTGGGCAGGGAACCCTCTCAGGTGGGCCATGCAGGAGCTGCCTGTGCTGGCTCTCCCAGGTTGGGTGCTGTGGGCTCAGCAGGAAGCCAGGGACCCAGAGAGCCCAGACTTACCCTCTGCCGCTCACCTGACCCCCCACCCTGCAGATGCCCCCCCCCAGGCCGAGGCTCCCATGCTTTCTCCCCACTTTCTCCCTGCAAGACCTGTTTCTTCCCCGAAGACAAGCTCACACCCTCCGCCTGCTGACAAGGCCAACCCCCATGAACCTCCAGGGGCACTGCCCCAGGTGGAAAGCAGTGGGGCAGGGATTTGAGCCCAGCCTGGCTGGTAGCAGATTCTCTGCTGATCACTACTGTCCTACAGCCTGGGGCAACCCTGGCGCGTGGGGCGGTAGACCAGGGGGGCAGTGACTCACAGGACAGACCCAGCAATGTTCCTGCTTGACGGCCCGTGGAATCACTCGTTCCTCTTTTGCAGCGAAACAGATATACGATTGGGTAGATTTCAAAAATCACAAGAACGTGTGAGCTAGGAAGGGAAGCTACTGAAGGCATCTGTTTGGAGCTGTAATCGTTTCCTGGAGCTGCCGTGACAAAGCGCTGCGAACCTAGTGATCGAAAACAACAGAAATGGATTCTCTCTCAGCCCTGAAAGACAGGATCCCCCAGTCAAGGTGTGGGCAGGGCTGCGCTGCCTCTGGAGGCCCAAGGGGAGGCCCCTTCCTTGGCTTTCTCCAGCTTTGGGAGGCCGCCTGCAAGCCGGGGCGCTCCTGGGCTCATGGCCGCATCACTGCGACCCTGCATCCTTGTCACACAGCCTCTCACGTGGGTTAGGGGCCCCCAACCCAACACGACCTCATCCTAACTAGTTAAATCTGCAGAGCCCTGATTTCCAAATCAAATAAGGTCACATTCTGAGTTTCTGGGTAGACATGAATTTGGGGGAGACCATGTTCACCCCAGGACAGGAGCCATCGGCTTGTGGATGCCAGCCAGTCCCCAGCGCCACAGTGTATACCGACATTCCCTGCCTGCGCCAGCAAGACCTAGAAGCAGTGCTCTGGTTATCACCACTAGACCCCGTCCCAGAGCAGGGCTGTCCTTACGCTGTGAGCGCAGGGGGAGGGGCCGCCAGGCTCACAGGCAATGGGGTCACCAGCTGAGCGTGCCTGCCAGGGACATGGAACTAGGGCATCCCTCCTCCCTCTGGGCTCCTGGCATTCCCGGCCATCCAGGCTGAGAGGTTAGAAGCCAGCCCTGCATGGACAGCACATGAGACTCACTCCTGTGCCCACCAGCGCCAGCCCCCATGGAGTCGGCCCAGCTCTGCAGCCGGGATCACTTCCGAGCCCCACCCCCCCACAATGTACAAAGGTGGCCTCGGTGGTGTTGATTAAACGTGCAGCACCGTGCTGACCCTGAGCAGGCCAGGTGAGAGCCCAATAATACAGACAGATTCGAGGGGCCCTAAAAGGCTCAAAAGATTAATATTTGCTCAACTCCTGAATGCCCACAAATTAGCTAACTACACACGGCTAACTGGTAGGCACACAGCTGGGGAGGAGCCTTCTCGGAAGCACGGGCCGCTGTAATTGATGAGGATGATATCCTTTTAATTGCCTGCGCGCAGGCGGCTTGGGCAGCAGCCCCGTGCCCGCCCCATCGCCCAGTGACCGTGGAGAGCGACAGGTGCTCTCCAGGGCGTCCTGTCTGCAAACAAGGTTGCCTTCCCCAGGAAGGGCCCAGCCGAGAGGAAGTGTTACCGGGCACACCTGCCCTGGAGGTTATCCCACTGTCCCGGGAGTGGAGCTGAGGCCGTGATCCCAAAGAAAGGTCCCAACCCAGCTCCCCAATGCCCCCCCAATGCCCACTCACTGTGCCTCCGTCCCTGGCAGACATCTGCCTCCTGGCCTCTTCCACCCCCAGGTCTCCCCACGGCCTGGACATCTCCCGCTTGGGCCGACACTTGGGGTCTCAGCAGAAAGGCTGGCTCGTCCGAGGGATTCCTAGACCTCCGGTCAAGGGCCCCCTGCGGACGCCTCTCCCTCTGCCCCGTTCGTTCTCTTCCTCACGTTTAACCACAGGCTGTAAATATCGGGCTTCTTGTCCAGCCCACGGGGGCGGGGGCTCGTCCAGCCCCATTCCCTGGCTGGCCCTCACCTCCGAGCACATGACTGGTGCTGAGTGGACAGCTGCTGGAATAGCAGAGGGCACAGGCAAGGGGCCTAGGTGTTACCACCCATGCTGGGGTCCCCAGGTGAGTGAGAAGCTGCTTTGCCCTCTGAGGGCTGTCTGCTCCGGGCTGAGCCTGCCACGCCCCAGGCTCTGCTCTAAGCCTCCACGTGGTCCCCTCCCAAAGGCACCCACCCCACGCAGGGCTGGCGTCAGGGGTAAGACCTGCAGGATCGGGCTCAGAAGGGCCACACTTGGGACTCTGTTTTCACCATCTCACACACTGCCTTGAGTTTGTGCTGAATTAGTGCGGTCCAATGGGATGATGGGGGCTCAGTCCCCGAGGGGTCTCGGCCCCCTGGCCCCAGTGCCCTGTTTCTGCCCAGTCCCCCTCCCCACTGTCAAGGCTGAATTTCACCAAGCTTGGTCTTTGGAGCCTCTGTGGATGAGCAATAGTTGCTAGGGGGAGAGAAGACATGTCCCCAAATGACACAGAAGGCTCCCTGTGGGGCTGCGGCTCAGGACACACGGGGCAGGTGGTCCCCAAGTTCCTGGCCTCTGGGGGCGGAAGGCGGAAGGGTCAGCCTCTGGGTGGGGGACCCAGAGGATCCTGGGGCACAGGCCTGTATGGACATCCTCAGGGTCTAGTGGAAACCAGGAAGGCGCCAGGGGTCTTGGCGGGCACGGTTCATTGTTCTGTTTCCATAAAATCACTTAAGTGGCAACTGGCCTTGAAATTGATCCCTGATTAGAGCCGGTTGGAAGCCACGTTGAATCAATGATGCAGCCAACAGCCATTTTTCCCCAAATGTTTTTTATAGCAGCAGTGGGGGGAGGGGTGGGTAGAAGGGGGACAACTTCAAATAAAAGAGGTTTGGGGCCATGTTATGTTTTGCTAATACTTGAATTTTACCTAAGATTACTTTTTCTCCCGTATTTAATATATCGTTTTAAATAAAAATTCCTAATAAATCTTGAGAGAAATATGTCATAGCAGAGCTTAAAAACCGTAGTGCCATATATAACAGTTCATAAAACATTCTACCCAAATAGCCAAAATTGTAGGGCGTTGGACCAGAAGTAGTTACCTCCAGGAGCGGCCTTTTATTAGCTACTAACATTAAGAAAGGGCAGTGTTGTTTCTTAGCCAGATAATTAAGTACCGTTTTCTCTTTTTTAATTCTATAAAATTAAACTTCCTGTTTTAAAGGTCTGGAGAGGCCTTGGGCAAAGGGTCCAGGGATGAGCCCTGAGGGCAAAATCAGGGAAACAGCAAAGGCCTTATGTGCTCAAGACTATAAACCGCAGGGCTTGGAAAAACACGCCGCAGTCAGCAAAAACTTGCAGGTCATAAATCAGAGATCCATTCTTTCACGTCATTTTGACTAATCCATTAAATTGTGGTGCCCAGGGCTCCAGCAGAAACAGAAGCTGCAGCTGGCCCGCACCTCCACCTCCCGTGTTATTCAAGCCCCACGAGCAGTGGCTCACGGCTGGTTCTGGGGCCGGGCGAAGACCAGACGGTGGGCAGCAGGGCAGCCGCTGTCCCGATGGGGAGTCGCCTGCTTTGACCCCCAAGGGTGAGGGAGCCAGAGGGGACTGAGGTTCCTGAGGCCGCAGACCCACCGGGAACTGACCGGTTCCCAGGGCGCAAGAACTTCTTCCTCGTCACGGGAAATAAATCTTAGATCACACCGCAGGCACCTTAATTTGATTTCAGTTTGGTTGTTTGGGGGCCTTTTTGCTTGTACGTGTAGACAAATTCTTAATGAGTATTTAAAATATCTAACAACACAGACAGGTGGGCGGCTTTGTGGTCACAGACAGACCGACAGGACAGTTCTCTTCACGAGACGCGGCCTCCAACGCGCCAGCCCCACGACGTGATTCTCCGCTGGTTCCCGCAGCCCTCTCCTGCTTCTGGCCCTCCAGTGGTGACCACGTAGGTGACCCACCTGGGGTGACTGCCTGCCCCACCCACATGGGCTGCTCCCCGACCCAGAGCCAGGCTGGAAGAGGGCCGAGGGTCAAAAGTCAGTGTGAGGGCTTCCCTGGTGGCACAGTGGTTGGGAGTCCGCCTGCCAATGCAGGGGACGCGGGTTCGTGCCCTAGTCCGGGAGGATCCCACGTGCCGCGGAGCGGCTGGGCCCGTGAGCCATGGCCACTGAGCCTGCGTGTCCGGAGCCTGTGCTCCGCAGTGGGAGAGGCCACAACAGTGAGAGGCCCACATACCGCAAAAAAAAAAAAAAAAAGTCAGTGTGAAATCTGGAAGTGCCGCCCACGGGAGCTAGGGTCCGGGTACCAGGCCAGGTGGGGAATGCATTTCTCACCTAGACATGGTGGGGGGTCAGGGGTGGTGCCAGCGGATGTTCTGGGACAGACAGAGGCGGTTGAAATAGCACCGACTGACCCGCAAATGTGGCTTTTCTTCTGGAGGGAGGCACGGCTGGCGCTCCCAGCCCCTCGGATGGTGGCCTCCGGTGCTTTGCCAAGGGGACTGCATGTCTGAGAGGGATGGACGGTTTCCGTCGAGTGGGCTGAGCACTCCAACCCCGATGCCCGTCAGGGGCCCAGAGCTCCAGGGCAGCAGCCTCTCATGCGCTGCAGGGAGGCCGGTCACTCCCAGCCCCTGGACCCCCTCCCTCCCCAGGCCCATCCTGACCACACGCTCCCAGAAGCTGTAGGCTCACAGCCCGCCTTCCAGGCCAAACCTTCTGCACATTTATGGAATTGCATACGTTCATTTTCATAACAAAATACTTGCTAAATCTTAAGAGAAAAATGTAAGTCTTTTATATGGTTATTAAGATTTCAGCCAAGTCAGGTAATCAGATATCAGACATCTGTATAGACGCTTTTACTCCAGATCACCTCTAAGATAAAACCCCGCTCCTCTGTCCTGGCAAAGAGAACTGGGGGATGCCCCCCAGGCCGGTCTGTGCCAAGAGGGGTCCCCGGAGGAAAGCCAAGTGCCACCCATACACTGACATGCACACACACGTGCTCACACGCACCCACACATTAACACAGACTGACGCGCACACACACACACACCGACAACACTGACACACAGGTTCACACACTGACACACACACTGGCACGCTCACACACACCCTTGTTGGGAGACACTAAAGAGAACTTTTAAATCAGCCGAGTTCCGTCCTCCTGTTCTGAAGGCTAAGGGCTGTGCTCGGCTCTGATCCTGCCTGTGAAAGGCCCAGCTGGCAGGGTCCCCCCGCGCCATGCAGGGCCCCCGGGGGGCCTTGACTCTGTAGAAGGAGTGACAGAGAGATGGACATCAAGGTGGGAGTGGACAGCCCAGCGGTTCAGGTGCCCCTGCTCTGGAGGCCAATTCCACCCACCCCCCAGGGTTTCTCCAGACAGGGGCTGATGGTCAGCCAAAGGGGACCCAGCCCTGGCACGAACAGGGTTCCTCATGGGTGGGTTTATTAATACGAAAAACGCCATAGATGTGTTAATAACAAGCATTTATTTACTTAATGGGTCACCTCTATTTTTAAAGTAAGGTTCCATGGATGTCAGATGGTGGGGGCAGGTCCGAGGCATATCTGTAATGGGTGGTCTTGGGCCAGCATTGGCCCTGAGATGCTGCATCGTGGGGTATGGCATGGGATAGCCAAGGTAGAGAGTGGCTAGTTATTTCATGGTAGCTACATGTAGGTCTCTCATGGGAGTTGTGTCTCTCTGTCTCTGTCTCTGTCTCTGTCTCACCATTGAGTGCATTTCCTTTCCAGGGTTGGAATCGTACACCCAAATGGAAATCAGTGGTTCCCACACTGGTGTCCTGAGGGCCTGTGAAAGTGGGTGTACGGAGTGAGGGGGCACATCAGAGGCCGTGTCCAGGAAGTGATTGGTCATCCCGTCCTTGTGTTCCCGTCCGTGGCCTCCACGGCTCCGCGTCCCCAGGAGCCCCTGCAGGACCAACCCGGTGCCCACGGCTGACCCAGCCCCAAACCCTGGGAGGAAGGCCTGGCTGGGCTAGGAGGGCCAGTGCCCCCCGGCACTTTAATTGGCAACAGCCGGCAGACGCAGCCACATCTGCGGGTCATTTCGAAGACAATAAATCAGGAACTTTCAAGACTGGCGCCCTGCCAAGGCGGAGAGAGGGGCTAGGACAATGACAGCCTCGCGGCCCCGCATCCAGGGTGACCCGGAGGCCAGAGGTGGCGGGACAGGGGAGAAATAGATGAGCTTTGTCTCCAACAAGTCTTTGTGGTCAGCCCGGGGCTGGAAGTTTATACAGAAGGAATGTGTCCTCGGTGAAAGGAAGGGCCACACCGAGGGTCTACTGGGTTTGAAGGGACCCTGGGCTGTGAACACAGCTCCCAGGGTACCCGATCCAGAGAGCAGAGGTGAGGGGGTCCTCAGGGGTCAGCAAGGCAGGGCTTTCCGGTTCTGAATGGGGAAACTGAGGCCAGCAGGGAGGTGACTTGCCAAAGTCGCTGGGCAGCCCCAGGACAGAACGCAGCCCCTGACTCTGCCCGAGACATGTGGGCACATGGCCCCACCCAGGGAGCTGGGACAGAGCACACCCAGGAGTGAGGGTCACCGGCGCATGGCCGGGCAGCATCACTGGGAAGGCTGGCGTCCTGCAGGGGCCCCACCACCAGCAGTGACACAGCAACACATGAGAGTGAGGCCTGCCTGCCCTGCCCCCAACCCAGAGCTGCCCTCCTTAAAATCCAAATGCCTCTGAGGGGTCTGCTTTAGAGGAAGCCCATTTTAAATCATCATCATTATAGGTCAGCTCCATTTATCCCCAAGAACTCTATGAGGGAAGCCCTATCCACTAAGCCCATTTTACAGATGAGGAAACTGAGGCTCAAAGGGTTTAAGGGACCTGCCAAAGGTTATACAACTAAGTCAGTGGCAGACCTGGAATCAAACCAGGAGCCAGTCCTCCTTCTTCTCTGAAAGAAGGGAGACAGGATTAAAAATTGGAAGCCCGATTCAGGAATCCAACTGCTCACCAGGAGGGCAAACAAAGGAAGCTGGAGGGACTCAGGAAGGAGAATGTACCTGCCCAAGACATAGCATCATGAATTGTCATAATATTGGGGAAAGATGCCCTTAGAAGTTTCAAGGGCTGGGGTGGGGGGAGAAGATCATATACAAATTATCAGGAATAAAATGGCACCAGACAATGAGGAAATATTTTCAAAATTCTGAAGGAAGTAATTTCCAGTCTAGGATCCAGGATCCAAGCAAACACACAATCAGGAGTGTTGGTAGAGCAGAAACAACTTCAAAGATCCAAAGGCTTCAAAATTTTACTTTGCATGAGCCTTTTCTCAGAAAGCTACTTGAGGATGTACTCCAGTAAATCAAAGGCATAAACCGAAAAGTAGATTCAATGGGACTCAGGAGACAGGGAATTCAAAACCGGAGAGAAGCAGAGAAATGCCCACGATGATGGTGAAAGCAAGTCCCAAGACAACCACTGCACTGGTGACCTCAGATGAGGTGAGAAAAATGGTTAATAGCACCTCCTTTCCTTCCCAAATGTGTCCCAAGTGAAGTAATAACTAATGAGCAACCAGAACAGCATGCAGGGAAAAAAAGGAGGATCCGAGGGGTCAGCTCCAAGAAAATAAATAAGTGGAACACGGAAAGTGGATACATTTGGCCATTTTTAGAGAAATCTTACAGCTCTTTAATTAGTAACAGCTGCATAGAAGCGTATGCAAATGAAAATATAAGGCAATTGCTAATACAGGCAAATTCAAAAGTTGCTTAAGAAAGGAAATGAAATCATAGTTCTTTCCGTGGCTTAGCTGAGAATAGTATCCACACGTTCATAAGAAAGTAAACCCTGAAAACTGATGTAATAAAAAGTCGTGGGGAGACTAAACTGACAGTTGTATGTGAAAAGGGTTAAATCTTCATCCTCTGACAGCACAAAGGCAACAGGACGTTCTTACAATTAGTTATGTGATGTAAGGTATAAACATGTCATTTTAAAACATAAAGATAAATTCAGATAAAACTCTGAGGAGGACTTCCCTGGTGGTCCAGTGGCTAAGACTCCACGCTCCCGATGCAGGGGGCCCAGGTCAGGGAACTAGATCCCGCATGCCGCAGCTAAGAGCTCGCATGCCACAACTAAAAGATCCCTCACACAGCAATGAAGATCTTGCGTGCCGTAGCTAAGACCCAATGCAGACAAATAAATAAATATTAAAAAAAAAAAAAAAAAACTCTGAGGGAGTTGAAATGGCTGTTTTGGGTGGCAGAAATCAGAAGGCTGATGAGAAGTGGGAGGTCATCCACTCTCCTTATTAGCCTTATACTATGTAAGTGTATAATTTTGACAAAATATTTCCATGTGTAATTCAGATACAAAATAAAGCAACAGAAAAAAGGAAGAAAGTGGAAGACCACAGGGGCGTGCTTCCCTTCAGGGCCGTCTGGAGGGCCCCCTGGTGTGTGGGCCTCTGAGCATTTCCTTCTGGGTCCTGAGGCTCTAGTGGCCCTCATAGCTGTCCCCACCCAGCTGGGGTCTCGTCCTCAGAAACACAGAGATGCCAGCAGGTAAATGGATTTCCAGCCACGGTGTGGGGAGTTGCTGCTGCTGACAGACCCCTCTCGACAAGAAGTCAGAGGTGGGAATCCAGGCCAGGCCACGGTGGGGAGCCAGACAGAATATCCAAACAGGACCCTGAAGGCCGGCCTCCCGGGAACACGGCTGGGGTGCAAGGTGAGACGCACCCGCGCCTCCCAGGCCCACATTCTACCGCACTGAGAAGAGGCAAATGGCGGGTTTCAGATTTCAGTGCTGTATTACCTCTCCCCACCCCCTCCCCCCTCTGCAGCCTCACGCCCCTCCACGTGTCGCTGAATTGGTGTTGGTTCCAGCTCTTGTAAACTCCAGGGGAAAGAGGGGACTGTGGTGCTCTTCCCAGGACATGGGGCTATAGCCAGCCAGCCCTCCTTCCACCCTTCCTGGAAGCCCCCAGCTCGTGCCCACAGCAGGATGGATGGCGTGGCCCTGCCATGTGCCCGTCTCCACATCCGTGGACGGCCCAGGACAAGTGGGGATGGACAGGAACTCTTGTCACCGACCCTGCAGATCGGGCACAGCAAACATTTCTGCAACACGCTCTTCCCTTTGCAAAATTCTCCCTCTGCTGTCCCCTGGGAAGGGGTTGCACAGCTGCCACATGCAACAGGGCTTGGGCTCCCTGAGAAGGGGGCCGAGGCGAGAGGGGCTGTGTCGGAACCCCGCGTCGTGCTTACTTCGGGCAGGCTCTCGGTGAGGCTGGGCTCTGGGGACCGAGGGTGGGCTCCCAGCTGAGCCTTTGGGCCTGGTGCACACAAGGCCCCTCCTGGCAGCACTGGGAGACGGGACCACCGGCCCCAAAGTGTCTCCACCTCTCCCGGTCCCGGGGCGAACAACGATTTCTCACCTTGCTTAGCAACAGGCTCCTCTCCAGGAGTGACCAGGCCCCCTGCTGAAGGGTGTGTGTGTGTGTGTGTGTGTGTGATGCGTATATGTGTGTGTGCACCCACGTGCATACCTGCATGTAAGCGTGTGCAGCGCCCCCAAAGGTGCTAACTGAAGGGTCAGGAAACGGGGCAGAAATGGTGAAATGAAAATGCAGAGGGCTGGTATTCCTTCTCACCCTCAACAGATCACTGACGTCCGCTGAAACTAGGGGGTAAACCTGGGCCTCCCTGAGTCCGTGAGGCTCCTCGGAGGGTCTCTGCCCGGGCATCTCCCCCAGAGGCAGAGGTCCTGCCCCCAACCAAACGTGGCCATCTAGCCAAGCGGGCCCTTTCTTCCTCATCCACGTCTCACGACGGCGGGAACTCCCACCTTCTTAAAGCAAAAACAACAGAAACACTCAAACCCAGGGGTCATGAGCAAAGCCCCGGAGACACCCGTCCTGTGACCCAGCACGAGCCAGGAGGACACGTCACTCCCGAAGCTGACGTCTGTGGGTCTCAGCTCTGAGACCCAAGCATCCGAGCGCGCCCGGCGGGGCGAGGGCTCAGGGTCTCCAGATGCCTCTGCTCCCGGCTGCTGCCTCATCCTCGTGCCCCAGAGCCCGGCTCTGCCCTGTCCTGCGGGCTTGGAGGGGCCCACGCTGTGCCCAGCCCGGGGAGGAGGCTGGCGCTGAGCTTTCTATGACGCCCGGTGCAGGAGAATTTCTGTGCGGGCCCACATTCCAGGATTGCTAGCCTGGGCCTGGTGTTGAAAGACGGCACAAATGCTAAATTAAATGAGAAGGAAATGGCTGAGGGCCCCCATTCATAACCCAGAGTCCAAGGCGCCGGGCCCATGAATCTCCCCTTGAGCACTGCTGCGCTCATAAAGGTCCAATTCACGCCAGAGCCAGCCGTGCGGACCGGCCCGATCAGGATTTACCCCCAGCGGCTGGGGAAACAGAGGCTGGGGGCAGGGAGGCTGGGGGATGGAGGCTGGGGGATGGAGGCTGGGGACACACACGTGGACTCGCCTTTGGCCCATTGTTCCAAAGGGATTTTCCCTCTTCCTGCCCTCCCCCACTTTCTTACCCAAATAAGAGGGTGATGGTCACCTCACAGGACCCCCACCCTCTCCTGGCCTCTCGGCCTCTCTGGAAGCCCTGGCCCAGGTGTACAGAGAACAGTTAATTGCAAAAACGTGTGACTGGGGCAGCCCAGCCCGCCCACCGCATGGCACTTTTCCTGGGTAATGAATTCAAGCGCACGGGAAATGCCAGCACTAAGAGCGGGGCCAGAAAGGGGAGGGGCTCTGTCCCCTCCCAAACACGCTCCCGGCCACTTAATCTTCCGCCTGGGTCAACACAGCGACGGCTTTGCTCCAACTCCGAGGCCCCCCGCCCCCATCAGAAGGTGCACTTGGATCACTGGGTACAAGCATCAGGCCAAGGGAACGGCAAGTGGGCAAAGCGTAAGTATGTCTTTCAACAACGACTGAGTCTTGTTTAATCTTCGCTTCTGAAGGATTCGGTCATTTCAGGGTCAAGGTGATTTAGTTCAGGGCCTTCCCCCTCTCCCACACCCCCAGGACGTCCGGAGACCAGGGCGGTCCCAGACATCGGGTGGGTCCCGGGCATCTCGGACTCCAGGCTGGTACCTGTGGATGCCTTGGTCCCTCCGACCCCTTGGCGATGAGGTCCAGCCCTGGCCTACGGTGATGCCCCCACCCGTCCGCTAGTTTGAGCCTCTTTGCTGCCATTGCATGACTGTCCCTGGTCACCGCAGGCTTTCAGGACTTCGGGGTGGCCCCGGGCACACACAGCTCCTTCCTCCTCTGCCACCTCCCCTGCCCGCCCAGCTGGGGGCTCAGGCCACCCCTCCAAGACAGGGGCCGCCGTGACCCGGGTGCAGGGCAGCCTGGCAGGGGAGGGTCGGGGCTGAGCTCGGGGCCTGCTTCCCAGTGAGCCCTGCACCCCAGGTCCACCTCGTCAGGAGTAGAGGGACGGGCCAGCACCACGGGGTCCAGTCACACACTTCCCCAAATCCTCTGCAAACAGAAAGGCCAAGAATTTTCTGCTTCAGTGCAGCTTGATTCTCTAGCCTCACCCGGTACATCTCCTTGGGCCTGCGTTCATGTCCGGCCCCCCGGGGGGGAAGAAGACGGGGGGTGGCTGGGTCCCCATCAGTTAAATCGTCATGATGTCACCCCCGATCCCATTGACACATCTGTGTCCATGGAGCGAAGTCTGGGCGGAGAGGAGGTGAGATCACGCGATCGCGGGGTTTGCAGCCCAGAGGGTGGAGCCTGGGGTGGGGCGGGGGCCCAGCGGGACGCAGGTGGCTCACTCCGCGGGGTGAGCAGAGGAAGGCTAGCGGGGCGTCCTGTACAAGACGCGGGAGGGGCTGGGGTGGAGGGTGCAGCGATGATACCCCCAGGGCTCTGAGCAGGGGGGCCCTGCAGGGGACAGGCAGCTGGCACTTATGGGCCGGCGTGGGGAAGGGACCCAGGGAGACCCGCAGTGCCTCCCGCTGGCCGAACCCAGCCAGAGGCAGAGCCGGGAGCCCAGGGGCCGCCTTCGCGGCCAGGATCCCGGGCCGCCCACCACACCCACCTCGGACCCTGGGGTGCAAAGCAGGTAGAGACAGGCAGGCGGAGCCGGGGGCCATGATGCCCCCATCCATCCTCTCAAAGCAGTTCTCATGCTGCAAAGGTGGCGGCCATAAAGAGGGGGGCGGAGCTGTTGATCACGTGACTGGAGGCTGAAGTCTGATCTCGGGGTGGGGTCGGCACCCTCTGGACCACCAGGGCAGGGCCGTGCCTCGCAAAGCCAAGGAAGGCATCGACCCAAGCAGAGGACCTGCCACCCCAAGCTGGGCAATCCTTGCGGGCCCAGAACGTTACCCTATTGTCCACCGGGCTGGAGCCGGCTCCTCGGACCTCGTGCAACGGCCCTGAGGGGTGACGGAGGCTCTGAGCCCCCGGCCACTGTGTGGGGCGTGCCCTGGGGCCGCGTTGCACAGCACCACGGCCAGGCTCAGATGGCGGGGGGCCTGCTTTCCCTGTCTGGAGGCGTCACAGGGCCGCGGCCCCTGCGCCGGACTCGGTGGGCTGCTGGCAATCCTTGGGGCTCCTCGGCTTCAGCTCAGCTCCATCTTCACACGGCCTCTCCCTGCACACATCCGCATTTCCTCCTTTACAAGTCCTACTGGGTTAGGGCCCCCCTGAGACCTCGTTTTCACTCGCTCTTTGGCAAAGCCCCTATTTCCAAATAAGGTCACATTCTGAGGTACTTCAGACTTCAAGGTGGAAACTGGGGAGCGCAGTTCAGTCCACAGCAGACGCCGAGGAGGTCCGCAGTGCACCGGAGGCCCTGCCCCCACTGAAGGGCCTCCACACAAGGAGCAAACCCAGGCCCAGCTCCCCTTCAATAGGTCCTGGTGACAGAGCCGGGCCCACCCAGGGCGTCACAAGGGTTTTGCACCAAAGCTGCAGCGAGGGAGCCTCTGTGTGCGGCCTGGTCCCCAAGACCTCAGGGGCACAGGACCCCGACTGCTTCAGGCAGAGGCTGGAAGTGGCACACAACCACCTAGCCCGCCTGGATGGCTCAGCCACTCCCCCCATTAGGGCCAACGCAGGACCCGCTGCTCTCGGCCCCAACGGCCACATTTGTCTGGGCTTCAATCCCCCCCGACCATCCTGGAAACACTCCTGCTGAGGCGGGTTGGGTTACAGTCACAACTTCTGACTTCAAGGGCCGTAAAACAGAGACCCTGAGCATGCTTTCCGCCTTTTCTCCAACATTAGCAGCTCACCCGATACTTAACTCTGAGGTTCCAGTTTCCTGAAAGCCGATGACACGTTGGAGCCCAGGGCCGGTGGTCGCCCCACGTGTAATGAGCGTGTACGCGGCTCCGGCCGGGATCACAGACATGCACGTGTCGCCCGGGCCGTCATTTTTTTTCATTACCCACCGGATTGGGTTTATCGGTCTTTTCTACCTGAAAAGCTTCCAGCATAAAAGATGAAGAGAGCGTTCTCCTGGGGCCTGCTGTGGCTTCACCTCTCTCCGGAGGTCAAGGGCAGAACAGAAGCCCCGCCCCACGTCCCCGCACAAGGAATCCAGACACGGCGGCCAGGCCAGCTTCTGCTCCCAGCGGAGGGTGCTGTGCCCGCTTCATCTCTGCTCTAAGTGGCCTCAAACTTTCTCTGCCTTGGTGTCCGTCACTTTCCCAGCGGGCTCCAGAACCAAGGCCCTCAGGAGAGGGCTCTGCGGCAGATGAGGGGCCCCGGAGCCCAGAAGGGCAGGCTCCCCGTTTCTAGCAAGCAAACACCGCCGGCTTGTGGCTCCACCGAAGTGACGGATGTCTGAGAGCAGAGACCGGGGGACGGGGGAACAAGAGGAAGAGAACTGACCCTCTCCGCGCACCTACTGCGCTCCTGACCTCGTGTCCTCAGAGCCCTGTGAGCTGCCGGTGGACGAAGGTCACCGGGTCCGGGGAAGGGAAGTGGCTTGTGCAGATCAGCCCCTACACCGGGTCGCCAGCCCTCAAATCCCCCTGCTGCTTCTCCTGCACCCCGAGTTCCCAGAGGGCAGGGGCGACCATGGGACACGGC
>NW_020174791.1:2544209-2567075 GCF_003031525.2 Neophocaena asiaeorientalis asiaeorientalis
GAGATGCCGAGCCAGGGGCTCAGAGGGAGGGCGGCAGGGGTGAGAATGCAGGTAAGGACACACCCGTGCAGCATGGGCGCTTCTGGGGCCAAGATTATTCCACGTGATCCCGAAATAGTGGACTCGCGGCCTGAAGCCTCTGCCCGCACCCAGGGAGTGTGCGAACCAGTGCGTCAGCACGGTGACAGGTGTCGCTCCTGATGCAGGACGCTGGCAATGGGCGGAGGTGGCAGACCCCTGTACTACCTGCCCGATATTCTGTAAATCGGAGACTGCTCTGAAATATGGTGTCTACGAATTTTTTTAAGGCGAATAGACAGGCTGCTGCCCCGCCCCCAGAAGCACGCAGTCGAGGTAGCAGAACCAGACAGAGGAAGAGAGAGAAGCTGCCGTTGGGCAGCCTCAGACCGAAGCCTGGGGGCCCCGGCAGCCCTACTCACAGGGGATCTGCCGGAAACGAAGGGCTCTGCTGTCCAACGGCATCCGGACCCTCCCACCTCCTCCAAGACCCCGGCTTCAGCCCCCACACGAGTCTCTCACGCCCCCCGAGCAGTCCTGGGCCCTGCAGAGGCCCTGCCCTTGCTGAGAGGTGGCCCAGGGCCCTGCACAGCCAGCCAGACCCCCATACTGCCCTCCACCTGGGGTTGGGGATTGAATGAAGCAACAGACCCACAGGCGCAGCTGGTTGACACGTGTCCCCCCGGCCTGGAGTCCCACAGGGCCACACTGATGTCCTCCCTCTCCAAGCATCGCCCACTCCTGTCCTGGGTCCCCATGTCCTGTCCTGTGTCTCCAGTCCCTGTCCTGGGTCCCCATGTCCTGCTCTGCGTCCTCCAGTCCCTGTCCTGGGTCCCCATGTCCTGCTCTGCGTCCTCCAGTCCCTGTCCTGGGTCCCCATGTCCTGCTCTGCGTCCTCCAGTCCCTGTCCTGGGTCCCCATGTCCTGCTCTGCGTCCTCCAGTCCCTGTCCTGGGTCCCCATGTCCTGCTCTGCGTCCTCCAGTCCCTGTCCTGGGTCCCCATGTCCTGCTCTGCGTCCTCCAGTCCCTGTCCTGGGTCCCCATGTCCTGCTCTGCGTCCTCCAGTCCCTCTTCTGTGATGCTACCCCACCCCACGTGGCCATGGTGGAGAGTAAAGTCCACACCATCCCTCAAGACTAGGAGGGGTATGCACAGTGGGATGACCCTGTGGGGACACGGAGAAGACAGCCGTCTACATGCTGGGGAGAGAGGCCTCGGGAGGAACCAGCCCTGCCCACACCTGATCTCAGACTTGGAGCCTCCAGGGCTGCTCAGTCATGTTTCCCAGGTCTTAGGTCTTGATATTCTGTTCAGAAAATCAGGAAGACCCAGATTTGAGAAGCACACACTTGGAACGGAGCAGGGGGGCAGGGCTAGTAGAGGCCAAGCCAGCCCAAGGCAAAGCTTGGGATCCAGGGGCCAGGACGACTGACCCTGCCAGCGAGAAGATCGGATGTTTAGACTCTGGAGCCTCCATGGGCTCTGGAGGAAGCAGCAGCCTCCGGGCTAGAGGTCCCTGACATGCGGCCACGTCAAGCAGTTCCCACGAAGGCCCCCCAAGCAATTCCCCTCACTTGATGGGCGGTTTCACAAACTCGGGGTTTGAATGCCTTTAGTCCGCACACGCCATCGGCTGCAGTAATTCCCATGAACTCCCCTTGCCTGATGTGAGACACTTTACACATTCATGTTACCCACCTGGCTCGGAAAGCGTGTTCACCCTGCCTGACGGGTTGACCAACCCATTGGTTCTTTTGTTCCGACATTCATTCATTCAGCAATTTTTTACTATTGAATACATGCGTCCCCATACACAGGTCTGGCTGCGAAGTACTAGGGACTGGACAAGACAGAGTCCCTGTTCTCAGGGGATGCATAGTCCGGCAGCAAAGCCACCGTGCCGAGAGAAGTCACAGGTGCGGGGAGAGCCGAGACCCCAGCCTCAGACTCGCCGGCCCTGCCACAGCCTGGGCTCCTGGACCGTGAACTTCCAGAGTCAAGGGAAACTCATCCAAAATCTGAGCCCTTAAAAAAAAAAGAAAAAGACCAGGAGGGACCCGCCCACCCCCAGGGGGCCCCATACCTTCCCAAACCCTCCACGCCCTTCACACCCGGCCATCTCTGCCCACACCTGCCCTCTGCCCGACGGAGGCCCACGCACTGTCCGCAGCCCGGCCATCCCCTCTCTGCAGCATCTGCTGGGCCCCAGCTCGGCGTCGGCGTTCCCTAGCCTGCCCCACGCCTCCTACACTGGTCTGCAAGCTGAAGAAAGCCTGCATGCGCAGCGCTAGCTGGAGCAGGCATGCGATCCACTCAGAGCAGGAGTACGGCCGCCTCCTGCCCCGTGGGCCCCAGGCCGGCCACCCGGGCTGCTCTGATGCCCGTCTCTGCTTTAGGGGATGGATCGCCTTGAGCTGGGGCCGACAGACACATTTCCCAGCTCCACGCCAGCCCGAGAGCCAGAAGGACGGCCGCACCCCGCGCCACACAAGACCCCTGCCCGGGCAGCACGGGAGCCGCCCTGGGAGTGACCGGCGCTCCGGCCAGGCCGGCACAGGGCTGCCCGTGACCCGCAGGGCTCCTGTGCGCGGCAATCCCGCCCCGCACTCTGCAGCCAGCGCCCCCCCCAGCCCAGATGTTCTGTGGAGGCACATCTGTGGGCCGCATGTGACCAGATGATCTGCAGAACCGGGGCCCCGGGAGGGAAGAGACCTTAACAGCAGAGCCGTAAAGACTGTCCCACCCTGGATGTGTTCGCAAGAGGGTCCTTACTGGGCATCATAAAAATATCGTGCCTGCTTGCCCGGGATTTATGACGCAATAAAATGTAAACAAACAGCTTTTTAGATCAAAGTAGCATAAATAACAGACGCACGGGCTTCTGGAGCAAAGTTAATAAATCGGAGGGTTTTCAGCTCAAAACCGTTCTGGCATTGACACCTCCCAACCTGCCACGCCGGGGAGGGGGCGGCCGCAGCCCCCGGGATCCACTGGCACACGTGTCCACTTATAACGTGGCTGTCGGGACCCTGACCCACAGGCCTCGGCTGCCCGGGGCCACCCTGCCCTGCCCAACTATGGTCCCACACGGGGTGGGGGGAGGTCCAGCCTCTAAACTGCCCCCCGATCGAGGCCAGGCTGGGGTTCCCTGAGGAACCTCCGGAAGCCAAGCCCAACCATTAGCCCCCCAGCTCTCCGCCAGGTCTCTGCATTTTGAGCTGGAGGCCTGGGCTGCCTGTGTTTCCCTAAACAGTAACCGGAGGCCATCCTGGCCCTCAGTTCCCTCAACAACCATCCCAAATCCCACCTCTCCTTAGGGCCTCAGAGCATCTCATGAGCGCCCCTGAGACCCCCCGGGATCTCCCTGATCCCTGTGTGCACACGGGGTAAGTCCACAGGCCGAGACGTGTGCCCACTCGTACTCCTGTCGGGGGTGTGTGTGTTTCGGCGAGGGGTGGTCAAGGACGGACCTTCAGAAGCCATCTCTTTCCTTTTCCAGCTACTGCTCCTCCCGGATAAAGGGCTTCACCGCCTCCCAAGTGAGACTGGTGCTGGCCTTGCCCGGCCCAGGGGTTTCCGGGTCGCAGCCCTCACTCCTCAGACCGTGATCTGCATCGTGGGGTTGGACCAGTGCCAGGAGCGAGGGGCCCGGACACTGGCTTTACAGGTAGGGGAGCCAGATTTAGCCAAGAAGAACACAGGGTGCTCAGTTATGTTTAGATTTTAGATGAGCAACGAGTAACTTTTAGCCTGAGAACGCTCCAAATACTGCACAAGACACGTGGCCAGGGGCTGAACTGGGTCCCCCCAAACGGTTATGCTGGAGCCCTAACCCCCCAGACCTCAGAATGCGATGGTATTGGGGGATGGGGTCTTTACAGGCCGAATTAAAGAGAGGTCGTTCTCAGGGGCCCTGCTCCAATCGGACTGGTGTCCTTATAAAAAAGGGAGGTCAGGACACAGGCCCAGGGGACGACCATGGGGGAAACGGAGAAGACAGCGTCTACGCACCAAGGAGAGTAGGCCTGGGAGCCTTGCCCACACCCGGTCTCGGACATCTGCCTCCAGGACGGGGGGAGAGTGAATCGTGCTGTTTAAGGTACCCCTGTGCTATGTGTTGTGACGACCCCCACACACACTAATACACGGAGTTATACGGAAAAGTCATCTGTCGTTTCTTTAAATCAAAATTTAACTGGGCCACCTCCCCTCCCCTCTCCAGATGCTAGAGCCTACGCCTTCACCTCAGCGGTCGCCAGAGACGTCCCCCCGTCCCCGTGCAAACCTTGGGCTCTTCCTGTGGCCGACCACACCGGGGGTATAAGCTGTGGCCTCAACTTTCGCAGCCCATGGCCACCACATGGGACCTGCTGCCCATCGCAGACACCCGGTCTGTCACTGGTCGGCGGGGTCGCCCCCTGAGTCACCTGGGGGGGATGTAAAGGTCGACCCCACCAGCTCTGGAGAGGGGGGTGGTCCTCAGGACTCTCAGTGATATTCTAGGCTTTTCCTGAGTTGGGAAAACAGACGTTGGCTGTGGGCTCAGAGCAAGAGTCATGGAGAGGAGGGGAGGAGGGGCATCAGAGGCCTGGGAACATCCAACCGGGTGGCAGACACCTGCTCTGAGCAGCCATCCAGCCCACGAAGACCTTATTTGCTGGAATTCTCCCTGGCACGACACAGCAACGGGCAGAGACAGGAGGAGTAAGGAAGGGACCCAACGCCCTGGAAGCTGCAGAGCTCGCCCGGACTGGCCAGCGGTGCTTTGGTCGTAGCCTCCAATCTTCTCCACGGGGCTCAAATGAATTACCGCAGTAATTAAAACAGCAGTGGTTCTGTGAAGACAGCCCAGGGGTCCATATTTATTCCCTGTCTCCATGATTTTCATGCCGTGTTTGTTCCGATTATGAGTGAAAACACGGTCTGTCTCACCCACATCTCTGCAAAGCTAGCACATTAGTGGGAATGTCCAGCTGGGTCCCCGTGTCCCCCGGGCCCTGACTGGGGAGCCCATCACAAACTGGTGCATGCACGTGCATGCTCCGGACCTGCGTGCACACGTGTGCCTGGGCTCCCCTGGGCCCCGCACGCGCCAGGGACCAGGATGGACAGCAAGGGGGCCCTGCACATGCCAGGGACCAGGATGGACAGCAAGGGGGGCTCCCAGAGTGGACTGTGCTTTGGACACAAACCATGTAGAGATTGTTCTACTGCCAGAGAAGACCCCGTGTCATCGAGGGATGGAACCAGGCCAGCCATGCTCCTTCCCCGGCCCTACTGGGCACCCAAGCTTGTGCCTGAGGACCCTGAGAGAGGCGTGGTTGCATCGCCACCCCCCCCCCATACCCAGGAGGCTTCCGTGAGCGCTGCAGCGGGCGATCTGATTCCAAATGTGCTTGTCTAAAAATATCCCCTTTCTGTGTATTTTGACTCCAAGCCTGAGAACACGAACGGGTTTCCGTAGAGAGCAGGAGACGTGAAACCTGAAACATCTTGGAGTGATTTGGGCACTTTCTTCACGGGACATTCTCTCCTGTTGTAACATGATGGGGTTTCTCCTGAATTTCAAACATCAATTTGGCCAAGGCGAGCGGAGTGTTTGGTCTTCCAAACCGTGAAGATCTGAGACCGTAAACTGTTGTTGCTTAAATGTTTCAAAGCATAACATTGACACCGACTTGCGCTGTAAAACAATCTGGGAAACGTAACGGCCCTAAGATGTTTTACGCGGCGTAGCAAATCGCTCCCGACACTGACACTGGGGTGCATGGAGGTCACTGCACCATCCGGCCCTGGGACGGGAAGGCGAGTGGGGCTGGGGCGCCCCGTGGCCCAGGGTGAGGGTGTGGCGGCCTCTTGGGGGGTCACTTTTATGAAGTGACAGACGCCTCGGTGTGAGGCGTGCTTTGGCACACACACACAAAAAGAGAGAGTGCTTTTTCCCCTCCTTAAAGGGGGCGGGGACCACGGACACACACACATTCATGCTTCTGGGTCCCCGGCTTCGTGTGGAAGGGACATGACAGCTCACGGACGCCCTGGAGCTGCTGAGAACGTGAAGCGTTTTCCTGCTCCTCGGAGGTGAGCTTGGAATCTGAGGTCAGACCCAGCAGGGCCCGCCTGGATCGGGTGGGATCATGGGACGCTTCCTACCTTTCATTTGAAAGCAGTGGAGGAGATTTCATTCTGTGAATTTCTCATTCTGGCCGGGGCTCTCTGCCTTCGAGGCTAAAATCATACAACACAGAGCTAAGCGTGATGCTTCCGCAAGACGGGAGGGCCGGGGCTCCCACCTGCAGGGTGGCCGATGGACCAGGTGGGAGCCCCGCCTGCCCAGCCCCAGCCTTCAGCCTCACGTGTCCCTCGCAGGCCAGGGCCCTCTTGTCCCCAGGATGTCCCGCTGCTCCCATGAGGGAGGGGCTGCTCCAAGGCCACCTGGAGCCTGGGACCCGCCAGCCTCTTCCCCTCCTTCTTCCCAGCAGAGGGAATACTCAAGAAACGCAAGCACCGCCCACTCTCTGAGGACTGGACTTTCTGCCTGACTCTGGACCGTCCTGGGAAGTGGCTCCACTGACACCAGGAGGGGGTTGGAGGGACGTAGCTGCTGAAACTCTCAGAACAGCCTCTCTCCTCTCTGAAACCCCAGCAACCCAGAAGCAGACCCTCTGAGACGGCAGACCGGCCAGGGCCCAGGAGGGATGGGAGAGGGGAGGGGCTTCCAGGGGTGTCCGGCCCTCAGGCCTGAGGCTACACTGGAGGCGCCCCGTACTGGGACCAGCTGCTCAGTCCTGGCCCCAGGTTAGCCCTCGGCCTGGGAATCCTGCTGCCCAAGAATTCCCCGGAATTCCTCACTGTACACTTGGGATGGTGCCGAGACACGGGCTCCATGAAGCCAGCTGCACCCAGAGGGGTCCACCGGGAGGAAATGCACCCCAAAATAAAAACATCCATGTGAGATAGAATTTCATAAGAGCTTTTTAGAATCTCGATATAATCCCAGACTCCCATTTTTAGCCATTAACCTGTCCAAGCGATTAAGTGCACTAAATAATTCTATAAATGGTAAAAAAAACAAACAGCAAAAAGAACATTGATAGTATAAGGCCCTGAGTAACCTTTCTCACCCTAAAATTACAGACCCCTGGACGGAAGAGTTGGGGACACACAAAGCTGTCCCCCAAGGCAAGAGTCCCCCCAACTGCACACGTGGGGCAGACGAAGAAGCTGAGGCCCAGGGTCACCTCCTGTGGGAAGGGGGAGGGCCCTGGGGGTGGGGAACACACCGACATCAGCCTGTCCTCGGGGCCAGCCGAGCTCTGGGCTCAGGGACAGGACAGACCCCTCTTCGGGAGCTCAGGGCGGGGAAGCCAGAGAGCCGATCAAACCTGTCCCGCCCTGAGCCCAGGTGAAGCCCCACATGGAGGGGCAGACTCAGCACACCCTGCCCACCCCTCCCAGCCACACATGCCCGCCGTCCTGGGGGCAAGGATGGCTGGGGCGTTCGAGGGTTAGGAACAAGCAGACGTGATGAAGGAGCCAGGCCACGGGGTGCAGGTCAGTGGCGGGGAGAGAACAAGTCTGATCCCGTCCACTCCTCGGCGCTACCTTGCCCGCCCCACGTGACACTTCCGCAGGGCACCGGGGCAGATCCCGTGGTCCTCCGGCCACGCGGCTGCCTGACATCTGGGAGCATCTCTCTCTAGTCAGGAAGGCGTTTTGTCTTTAATTCCAGCCTCAAGTCCATTCCAGCCTCGGCCCCTCCTGCGTGGGGTGGCAGAAGAGAAGCAGTGCAGGGCGTCTGGTCCAGAGTGGGTCGCCCCCAGGGCTGAAGGGTGAAGGGGTCAAGGGAGGTGGAGGTCACCCCGCCGCCTGCCCCTCTGTCCCCAAGGCCGAGCTGTGTGTCTTCATCCCCGGGTGGGGCACTGTCACTCGCTCCTGACCAGGCTCGAGCCCCCCCACTCCTTCTAGAACAGGGGAGCGTTGGGTGCGAAGGGAGGGGTCCCCGCTCTGCAAGGGCCTCCCGCCCTGGAAATCTCCAGAGCGAGGCGAGCCCCGGACCCCGTCCCTCGCGTGACCCCAACCTCCTTGGATGCACTTCAAGCGTCAGCTCACTTAGCCCCCACCCTGTCCCCAGGACCTCGGGTGCTGACGGGGGTGAGGTGGCAAGGAGGCAAGGACAGGCACCAGCCCCCCGAGCAGGACGTGGCCAGTCCTTGTGCAGCCGGTAACGGTTTCCCATTGTTGCTGTAACAAATCTCCATAAACTTGGTGGCTGAAAACAGCACACATTTATTCTCTTACATTCCAGATGTCAGACGGCCGACACCAGCCGCCCAGTCCAGCGCCCTGCCTTCCCCACGACTGAGGCCAGCCCAATCAGAGGGGCCCAGGCCCGGGGAAGACGCGTGACTCTAGGGCTGAGTCCAGGGTGGGCAAATCCACACACACAGAGAGTAGATTTGTGGTCACCAGGGGCTGGCAGGGGTCCGGGAGTGGTGGTGAGAGCTGAAGGGAACAGGGGCTTGGGGGTGATGAAAACGGTCTAAGGTTGTTTGTGGGGGTGGTGCACGGATCTGTGAATATCCTGCCGGCGCTGAACCGTACTTGACGCGGCTGCGTCGTGTGCTCTGCTAATTAGTGCTCGAGAGAGCTGTGGGGACGGGACTGCGCTGATGCTGGGACCCCAGCCCGGTGCCCTCCCCACCCGTCCCACCATCACACCACTGCCTGGCCCTGCGGGTGGCGGATCGGCCCTCAGCTCCCACTCAGGAGTCTACAGGGCAGGGCTCGTCCCGGGTTCTTCGTTTTGTTCTTTCCACGAACTCTCACCACTAGGGTTGCCCGATAATATCCGGGACGCCCAGTTATTTCCGACTTTCAGATCAGCAGCACTTCATGTTTTGGTGTAAATATGTCTTGATATTGTATGGGACACACTTGCGTAAAGCGTGACTCGTTGATCTGAACTCAAATTTAACTGCGAGTCCTGCATTTGTATTTGCTAAATCTGGTCACCCTGCCTGGAGCCCTGGTGGGCACACACTCAGATCCCAGGACCCGGAGGAGGGCAGATCCCAGAGGGGCCAGCCGGTGGGGATGGAACTGGGCCCGGGTCCCCACCCAGGATGGACGCGGCTGCAGTGGCGACCACTTACCACCAGGGGGCTCCGGGTGCCAGTGCTTTCCCGGGCACCCCGCTCGGCACCGGGTGGGGGTGGGGGGGCGGGAGAGCCCCCTGCAGGGATGGCTTTGCTCCCACGTTTCCCCAGCTGTGCTGCTGTCGGGAGCTCAGCTCGGCCCTTCCCCCTGTGAAGCGGCAGCATCAGCACGAGGTCCAGGCTGGGGGACCCCCAAACCTGGGGGATCCCAGCCCTCAGCTGAGAGGCTGAAGCAGAGGTTCCCGGTCAACACACGAGGAGCAGGGGCCATGGAGGTGCCCCCAGTGTCTATTCTTTATCCTGTCCTATTTCTAAATGAGTTTGAGTCTGTTAATTCCTCTGAACTTGGCGACATCAGCTCACCCTGGAGAGGTCCCTGTGGGCGACCCTGCCCTACCGTCCCCCCACGGATCCCCGACTACTCAGGACACAGCCCCCCTGCTCCCACCTTGGGCTCCAGCACAAAATTCGTCCTCATCTCTCCAAGGCCCGAGCTGGGGCCCAGGGACGGGCCGGGGCAGGGGCTTCAGCTCCCCCTCCTCTATCAGCTTTCCTCCCCCTCACCCCAAATAAGCATCTAACCTGTGTCCACAGTCCAAGCGTGGCTTCTGGAAACCGGCAGAGAATGCCCCGCTGCCGCAGACAGGAGCCCACCCGCTGCGCAGAGAGGAGGGAGGGCCAAGGCCTGGATGGGCAACGATGACCAAGCATGGGGCAGCTCTTCGGGACCAGCCAGGGACCCCGAGTCAGAGGACAGTCAGAAAGGAGTGCGGCAGCGATGGCTCCGAGCTGCTCATGGAGGCCCGGAGGGAGGGGCCTGTGGGCCTGATGTGCTCAGAGCTGGCCAGGAGTAGGGCCAGGAGGCGCCACGCTTCTGGGAAAACTGGGTCCTCAGGGACCTCAGGGATCTGGAGCCAGGCAGCCAGGTTCAACTCCCGATTCCCCCACTTCCTGGCTGTGTGACCTTGGGCAAGTGGCTTGACCTCTCTGTGCCGACCTCCGTGTGAGGCAGCTGTGGAGTATAGTGAGTTAACTAACTTGCACACGGCTGGTAGAGCCGTGTCCGGTGCAGCTGCAGCGAGAGGGACCAGCCGCACTGTGAACATGAGGGCCCGGTCTCTGTGGCCGGAGCCCACGGGTGGATAAGCGTGGTCTGGGGGACCCCTGAGCCTGGCCACACTGGTCCACCATGATGGTGGGCTCGGCTGGGAAGTTTGGACTGAGGGAGTGTGTGGCATCAGGGGGCCCAAGGAGGGCAGCTGTGAGCAGAGGCCGGGCAGGACCAGGTGTTGTCAGGGCAGGAGGGAGCTGTGGGGCGAGGGGTTTGGGGGTGGCGTTCACGTCCCCACCCGCGGGGGAGACCCCTCCACAGCTGCTTGGGGAGCCGGCTGTCACATGGGCTTTGCTGTGGGCTTTCTCCCTCCCAACTTTTGATATTTGGGGCCCACTTTTATATTTTAATGCATGTTTTTATGGAAATATTTATGGTACACATGTAACACATAAAACACCATTGTAAAGTCGTTTTGCCCCGACGTTGCTGAAATAAATGACGTTGTTAGTGTTGTAATTTCATAGGGTTCTCTCTGGCCCTAATGAGAATGGTCTGGGCCCACTTTGGCTTCCGCGCCTGTCTGCTCGCAGGATCCTGCCTGGAGACGGGCCTGGCCTTGCACCCCCGGTGATGTCCTAAGAGGACCGCTAGAAGCTGGCAACCCCCTCCGGACATGCCTCGGTTTCCTCACTTGTAAACGGGCAGCTGTGTACCCTTTGGGCCGCTCTCTTCTGACTCAGGAAATAGGAACACATACGACAATCCAGGGACAATGTTCCCGCCTTGGCTGAACGGCCTGTTGAGAATTCCTACTCTAACCGACAAATTTGCTTCCAGGTCTGGAAGTTTCTTCCCCCCAGGAGCCTGGAGTTCCGCTCTGACCAAGGACACCCCCGGGCCGTCCTCAGTCACAAGACTCAAGAACACATAGTCACTTTGGTCCAACCTTCCCACTGGCTTGAAAGGTGCACAGCTCGGGCTGGTCACCGACATGAGCGGGTTTAAAAATTAATGCACAGACATCGGAAAGCCTTCTTCAGCCTCGGAAATTTTCTGCCTCTCCATTCTGGGGAGGCCCAGCAATGAATAATTGAGCGGTCACACTGTGAAACCTCTTCGTGGGAAGGAAAATGAATTATCATTAAAAGCAGTGCTGGGATTCCAGGAAGGTGGGTAACAGAGCAGAGTAGACGTGCAAGTAAACAGCCCCAGGGGAACCCAGGCGGGACCTGGCACAGAGCGAGGGCCACGCTGGCTGAGGGCCCGACCCACTCTCCATCCTGCCGTCCGCATCTGCAGGATGGCGACCGTCAGGTATGTCTCCTGTGGGCAACGCGGGCACCAGACGGCCAAGATGCCAGCGTCCACTTGGAGACTACTTAGGTGGCAGGGTTATTATCAGCAGTAGCACAAGGGCCAGACCATGCCCGGAAAACCCCACTGTCTCCTAGAAAGTTCCGCAGGAAATGTGACAAAGCACACATTAATTTCAGAAAGAGGGTCTGTCTGTCCATCCAATTCCCCTTTAACCAGGTGCTGACCACTGGTGGCGGGCACGGGGCAGTGTCCATCTGACACCCATTTTCAGTTGAGGAAAGGTGGGTCAGAAACAGCTGTGTTTCCCCAGGTCACCAGTGGGGACAAGAGCACGAAACAAGCCAGGTCTCCTTCCTCCGCTCCCACCACCTGCAGTCTGGAGTCGTGAAGACCAGAGTGTCAAGATGAACGTGTACACATCTATGTCGTCTGCTGAAACATCTGTGCAAAGGCCGGGAGCAGGCCAGCCCTGGGCCAGACCTTCAGCACCTCCTGCACATAACAAGCGTGGAAAGAGGCAGGATGAGCTTGTGAAAACCGACTCCCCAAATCTCCCAAGATCTCACAACTTCTCCCCCGTTTCTGAGATGCAAGATACCAGGTGTCCACGTGACAGAAAATATGAGTTGACTGGAGAGACCCTGCAGCCGGCATGAGGCTGGGAGGTGGAGCCTGGGGGTCCCCAGCAGGATCCCCACAGAGACCTGACCCACACACACACAGCCCACCCTCAGGCAGAGGGACCTTGGGCAAGTCGCTTTATCCCCTCGGCCTCAGGCTCCCCGCTTGTAAGAGGCCTCGGAAGGGCTCACAGTGTCCTGGTGCCAGGGGTTGAACTGTATCCTCCCCCCCCAAAAAGGCATGGTGACGTCCCAACCCCCAGTACCTGTGAATACAATCTTATTGGGAGATGGGGTCTTTGCAGATATAACCAGGTCAACGTGAGGGCATTGGGGTGGGCCCTGCCCTAACACGACTGGTGTCCTTATAAGAAGAGGAGACAGTCACAGGGAGAAGACGGCCACGTGACAGCAAAGGCAGAGACTGGGGTGCTGTGGCCACAAGCCAGGGGACACCTGGAGTCCCCAGAACCTGGAAGAGGCAGGAAGGATCCTCCCCTGAAGCCTTCAGAGAGGGCGTGGCCCTTTGGACACCTTGATTTCAGACTTCCAGGCTTCATGACCAGGAAAGAGCAAACTTCTGTTGTTTTCAGCTCCCAGCTGTGGGGCTTTGTCGTCCTGGGCGTCCTGGGAAACTCACACGGCCTGGTGCTCAAGGTATACAGTGGGCACTAAATAAACAAGGGGTGTCAGGTGTTCACGAAACAAGGAATGACGGCACAGAAAGGGATAGGAAGGGAGTGGGTCTGGGGCTTTTAAACTTTGCCCAGGGCTCCCTCCTGCTTACCGTCCGCTCATCTCCCCCGGGCTTTGGGGAACAGGTGCTGTTAGCCGAGCGCTTCAGCTGCTCTGGCTGGTGGGACGCAGGCCTGACCCCGGGGGCCCACAGCTGGTGGGGTACAGGGCCAGACTTCAGGGGACGACAGCCAGTGGGGTCACAGGGACAGACCTGAGGGACCAATGGCTGGTCAGGTTACAGGGACAGACCCCAGGGGACCCACGCTGATGGGCGTGCAGGGAATGACCCCATGGGCCACCATCCAGACCGAGCCCTGCACCCCAAGAAGTGGGCCAGTCTGCAGAGCAGCTCCCATGCAGCTCCCCGCACCCAACCCCCAGCTGCCCCAGTCAATAGGCATCTCCTCTGTTTTCGCCATCACCTTTCTTTATTTATTCATTTCGGGGGGTTAAATGAGTGCTTCCTTTTGTTCCCAGCAAATACGTCTTCCACATTTTTACACGTTTTAAATATTCACTCATGTAAAAGAACTAAGACACACATAGTTTCTTTATTATTTAGGGCACTTTTCCTCTGATAAAACAGAAACCCCACACTTGAAGGGGACTTTGACATTTTATCTCCATTAACGCCTCTCGTTGAAGTTTGAAGCCTGCTTTGTCCCCGTCCTCGAGGGCTGATATTTCCGTCTGTCAGGGAACACGCCTGTGCTTGTCGACGTGACAGGGGGAAAAAAGAGCAAACAGGAAGGGAAATGCCAGCCTGTCAGCTTCGCGATGGGGCCAAGGCAACGCAGGCGGCCCTCGGGTCAGGACCGGCCTCGGGAACAAGGCCCCAGACCGGGCCGGGGGTGGGGAGATGCCGCCCGTCTCCATGGTGACTCGGGACCAGAGAGTCCCGGCCGGCCGCCCGCCAGCCCGGGTGGCCGCGGCCTCAGACCCACGCTCAGGGGCCTGAGACAGGTTCGGATGCAGACGTGTAAGTGCCACACGTGGGGCACGAGGACTCAGCTCGTGTGCACACCCGGAGCAGGGCTGTGGTTCTCCTCGTCCACAGCGTCCACACTCAGATGCAGAGTGCGGCCTCGCACACCCATGCACACACCGAGGCTGCCCCCCATCCCTGGGCCCGTGCGGGCAGCCCCATGCGCCCCAGGGCACGTGGTCTGTCTGAGGGCCAGAGGGGCCCGGGGCCCTGAGTCCTGGGTGAGCCCTTAAAGAGTGTGCATGCGTGTGTGTCGGAGCATGGGAATGCGTGTACACACCTGAGAATGCGTGCGTGTATGCGCGTGTGAATGTGTGCGCTCCTCTGTACGTGCGCGCGTGTCCGTGAGCACATATGCACACGTGTGCGTGTGCCTGTCTGCTGTGTGCACACGTGCGTGCGTGGGTGTGCGTGTGAGTGTGAGTGCCGCTCTGTGTCTGTGTGCGAGTGTGTGCACGGGAACTTTGTCCGTCTCACCCCCTCCATCCACTCTCTAAATGCCTTGGGAAAGATTCCAGAACAGACCCAGTAAAGCGCATGGGGAAGGGGCTTACTTCCCACCCAAAGGGCCTCGAGTTTCGATGCAGGTGTTTGGGGGACAGAGAACTGGGGACAAGTTACGTCACTACACCACCCGGGTCCCACCCGGTCCAGGCTCTGCCCAGGCCTTCCCAGACCTGGGTTCTCCTGGAAAGGGCTTCCCCTGCCGGGGGCTGAGCTGGCAGCACCCAGGACCACCGCCCCTGCAGGCAGCACCGCCCAGTCCTCCGAGGACGCGGCCACGGGGTGGGCTCTCCCCGCTCACACCCACCAGCACCCAGGGGACGCAGCTGGCCGCAGGGTTCTTCCTGGTGGGGACGAGGGGCTGGGCCTGTGTCTCCATCCTTCTCAGGAGGATTTTCTGATGAAATAGATTTTGCCTCCCTCTGGGCTCTCTGGAGGCCCCAACAGCTAGGGCAGGGGTCCCAGGCCTTGTCGAGAAACACGGCCGATGGCCAGCCTCCCCGTCCCAGGCCCCGATTCTCACCATCAGACACAAATGCTTGTTTGTAGAATAAACCCTCAGGCAAGATCAAGGGGGCGGAGAATCCCCCACTGCCCAGCCCAGCCACTCCTGGGGCCTCCCAAGCCTCTGGCCTCTAGGGAGAGGCCCTTTGACGCTGGAACCGGTCGGCTCAGGAAGCTTCCCAGCAGAGCCCGGCAGACGCGGATGGCGTGGGAAGAAGAAGCTGGCCCAGGAGGCGGACGGCCCAGGTGACCTGGAGCAGACGGCAAGACGGCCCGTGCATTGAGAAGCCTCCTCGGGCAGGCAGGGGGCGGGCAGCAAACGCAGGGCCGGGGCCAGGCTGGTCAGCTTTCCCAGGGGAGACCCTGCTGGGGGCAGGTGGAGAGCGGCACCGCCAGCCACGGGCAGACGGGCCCAAACAGTTTAGGATGTGCACCATGCATCAGAGGAAGCAGACTGCCTGGGCCACCTCTGCCCGTCCGCCCCTCGGACCCGCGCTCCTCCCCCTTGCTCCCTGCCCTGGTGCGGGCAGCAGCCATGGCACCTGTGTCCTCTGGCTCCCAGAAGGTTCCGTCCAGCGGGAGCCCATGCAGGTGACAGGAGGGGCACATGAATCAGGGGAGTTGTCACCTTCTCCCGGCTGGGCTTGCCCCGCCCCCAGGCCCCAGCTCCTGACGGCTGTCCCGACCCCTCATGTTCTTGCATCCCGGGCACCTCTCTCTGCCCTCACCCTCCAGGCCAGGGACAGTCAGGTCCTGAGCTGCCCATATTAAATCCTGCTGGGTCTGGTCCCCACCAGGACACTGCAACCCCCAATCTGTGCCCCTGAGGGCCAGTGCCTTTCCGAGGGGGGCAATGGTCCCAGCAGGCTGGGGGCCAATGATAAATGTGCCCCCAAGAGCTCGCTCTGGAGCCAGAGTGCCAGGGGCTGGGGCACTCCCCTCCTTCTGTCCCTGGTCCTCCCCAGCAGGCCCTGGCCAAGCTCTCCTGTCCCGGGAGCCCCCAAGTGGGGCCTGGCTCTTATCAGACTGGCCCCACGGGCAGAGCCAGCTCTGTTCCCGTGGCGGCCGTGCAGGTGTGACCAGGGTTGCCCTCCACCATCTAGGATCTCAGGGGAGGAAGAGGCCAGAAAAGCTGTCATGGCACCCCTTGTCCCCAGACTTCCAGCTCATAAAGGGTGGGCATGGCCCCAAGGACAGAGCAGGGCATGTGACCACATGTGCAAGCTGAGTGACCCCAGCCAGGGCTGTGACCCCTCTGGGGTGAGAAGTCATGGCCTGGAAGAGGTGGTGGGAGGGCCATGGGGGCCCACGAGGTGTGGAGGCTGCCATCAGCCAGCAAGTGGACAACATGGACACACTGCATGGTACGCCCTGACGTCTGGGTTTGATCGTGTGGTGTGCCTGCCCAGTGTGGACCCACAGCAGAGGGCGCAGAGCCGGGCCATGAAGCTCTAGGCTCCTGGAGGGAGGCCCAGCTGGGTGGGAAGGACGCGGCCCAGGGCAGTTTCTCCTGCAGGACAGAACCACCACCCTGGAAAAGATTCTCCCAAGGGCAGGGACCAACACTGATCTGCAAGGAAAGTAGGGCTGCACTTGATTAGTGATGTCTGCCCCGGACACGGGCAGGGGCCGTAATGGAATGAGTGCCACCTACTGGCCTTTCCCGCCCTAAGGGCACAGCCTAGCACAGGACACAGGGCTGGGAGGTCGCTTTTTCTGTGTTGTCTTTCCGCCAGGCTGTGAACACATCCTGGACCGTGCCCTGCTTGAAGACACCAGCATCTGGAGGGCTCAGGGAATGTCTGCTGAGTAAATGAATGAAGTAACCCATGAAAGGAGTCTGGGGAGGCACTGCGGCCCTATCTCCCCTCCCTGGCCAGCTAAGTCAGCAGACGTCCCGGAAGGCACAGGACAAAGCTGCACAAGGGGACCAGAACTGCCGGGGGGGCAGAAGGCTGGGCCGTGTCAGGCAGGCAGGGGTGGGTCCCAAGGCCTGGACCAGGGCTGTTCAGGGTGAGGATGGAGCTGGGGCCCTGATGCAGCAGACGCCGTCTCCCATCCACCTGCTGCCTGTGGCTGCTGACATCAGCATCTCCCCGCTTCAGCTCAGACGGAAGCGCTGGAAGCCTCACCTCTAGTGACTATTTCTCATGCTCGATCTTCTTTTTTTTTTCAAGAAAGACTTTATGGTGGTGACAAGGATCTTGAAGAGAAGTTCGCTGGGCCCAAATGGGGCCAGGGCCCCTGCCAGGGCTCTCCGTGACTCAGGCCTGAGTGGTCCAGCCTCCAGGACACCACCTGGAGGTCCTGCAAAGGAAGCCTGTAATTAAGACGTGGACACTGGGGCCGATCAGGCGCAAGGCCCTGGCTGCCAGGATGAAGTTAACAGCCGCCAACTGCCCAGGAGCCCGGTCTTGAGGCAAAGCGGGCAGGGGTGCAGCCTCTGGGACTGGGCCTCTGAGGAAGGGCTGCCAGCAGGCTGCACGCACCCCAGCCACCCTTAGAGGGGCGGCCGGCGGGTACGAGGACGACGCCAGTGAGAGAATCACATTTAGAGAAGAGCTGCCTCCATCCGTGGGATGAAAACTGCCCCCTGGGAAGAGCCACCCAGAAGCCCCCAGTCGCCCCCTGAGGGCTCGTCATCGGGTAAGAGGCTTGCTCCGGTGCTGCCAGCCTCACTCGGTACCCACCTCCCGGGCCACTGGACACCCCTTGTGGAGCAGGTGGGACGAGAGCCGCTTTCCACACCTGCAGAGAAGATGGGAAGAGAAGCGGCTTCCCACGGCCTGGGAGGGGCAGCCGGAGAGTCACACAAAGCCGGGGCCCCCTTGGGACCCCACAGGTGTGCACACGCAGGCACCCGCTCCCGCAGCCCCTGCTCTTTGTCTCCGGCGGCCTCCAAGACACTCAGCAGTGGCTCCCGTTGAGGGAAAAGGCACATCGGGCCCAGCTCGACGGCAGACACGTCGTGCCTCCTCGCTCTGCCACGGCCTCTAAGTGCCACCGGCCCACGGAGGTGCGTTCTGTCCCCCGGGCGGCGGGCGCCTGACAGGTGGGTGAGAAATGCCGCCGCAGCGAGATTTATTGAACGGCAAGGCGGCGGCCGGGATGGTGCTGGCTGGTCCTCCCACACTGAATTATCTCTGGCAGAAATAAAAATCAGCAGAGCACTGGGTTTAGATGGGCTACGATCTGTTAGCAGAAAATTGGACTGTCACCAGCGTGCCATGTTCATTTTGGCTGATTAAAGAGATATTAATCTACTGTCACTGCTACAGCTCTGTCAGCAGAGCTAACAGGCCACGGAGGCAGGACTGCCTCGGGGGCAACAGCAGACAGGGCCACGCAGCACACGGATCTGCTCCGAGGCCACTGCACCTGGGAGGGGCTGCCGCCCTCCCCGGGGACACGACAGGTCCCCGGAGCAGTCAGAGGGCACAGAAAAACCACTGTGGACCCAAGGCTTCGGGCACCCCAGTTCCCGAGCTGCATCTGTTCTTCTGAGGGGTGGATGCGTCCCCACACTTAGGGTCACCTGCAGGGCCTGCCCTCACCTGCAGAGAAGGGTGGGAACCTTACCCACGGTGCTGCCACGTCTCCTGCTGGCCACAGGGTTGATGGGGCCAAGCAAACGTCAGGATGGTTTAGCAAGAGTGGTTTTGTGGGCTCCTGGAGGCTCAGACCCACAGAGGAGACCCTCGCCAGCAGTGTCCCCCGCAGGCCCCGACGGGCTGCTCAGAGACCCAAGTCAAAGGCTCCGTCCATGTGGACACAGCCCAGGGGCCGCCCACACTTCCTCAGCCTGGCGCTCTGGCCACCGGAGTCCCACCTGGTCCAGAACAGCCTGGAGGAAATGCACTGGGTGGCGATGTGGCGCCTACCTAATACCTTACCAACCCAGCTCCCCTGGGGGTGCCTCTGGGGTCGGTCCTATTATATTAAGACCCACACAGACACCTCATTCTACCTTAATTATCTCTTTAAAGATCCAGATACAGCCATGTCCTGAGGCACAAGGGCTTGGTGTTTCAACATGTAAATCTGGGGAAATAAAAACACCCACAACACCTCCTTTTCCTCAAACCTCGTCCCTGTTTATAGGGAATGAAGCCCAGCCTCTCTAGGGTCACCTCCCGGGCATCACACAAGCACCAGCGCGGTCCCAGGCGAGGGAAGGGGACCCTCGCCAGCTCCCGCTGAGTCCGCAGCTGAGCTAATCGGAGTTTGGGGGCGGTTCGCCTTGAATTCCTCGCAGCCGCTCCATCAACATCCGGAGGCCGAGCGCTGCGGTGCGTGGGCCGCATGAAATATGCAGGAGAGTTCTATTAGTGAATTAACTATTTATCGATTTATAATTTAAAAGATGCATGCCCCGCCGCTAACAAAGATTCCACGCCGACTCTTGATTCTGAGAGCCGTGGCGCACCATTGCCCCCGGAGACTCCCAGTGGCAGCCCCCGCCCTGGAGGGCAGGGGAGGACGAGACGGGGGGTCCCAGTGTGACCCCTGCCCAGCGACGTCTCCTCTGTCCCGAGACCTAAGCCACGCTGGCCACGTGGCTGCCACTCTAAAAACCCGCCGAGACACACAGCTTACACACATCAGCTCATTCGGGCCTCACTGACCCCCCGACAAGCTCGTCTTTTTAAGAAAATTAATTTTTCTTAGAGCAGCTTTAGGTTCAAGCAAAACTGAGGGAAAGGCACAGAGAGTTCCCAGATCTCCTGCCCACATCCCGCCTCCACACACACCCTCCCCACTGTCAGCATCCCCACGAAGGATGTATCTGTCACAACCGACACACCTGCACTGACACGCCGTGATCACCCAGAGTCCACCGTCTGTGCATCGCGGTTCCCTCTTGCTGTCGTACATTCTACGGGTTTGGACAAATGTAGAAAGACACGTATCCATCATTATGGTGTCATACAGAGTGTTCTCACTGCCCTAAAAATGCTCTGCTCTCTCCGTGTTCATTCCTCCCCACCCAACCCCTGGCAAGCCCTGATCTTTTTGCCGTCCCCGGAGACTGGACTTTTCCGGAATGTCACAGAGCTGGAATCACAGAGTGTAGCCTCTTCTCACCTGGTAACATGCATCTAGGTTTGGAGGCAGGTGTTCTGGTTGTGCCCGTTTTACAGACTCAGACAGGAAATGCAACTCAGCCAAGGTCACCCATGCGCCCCTGGTGGAGCCTTGATGGACACCCTGCTCCAGACCCTTCTGCTGCCTGGTGGTCTCAAGGGACACTGGCACACAGAGGCCCCAGACCCGGCCAGATGCAGCTCTGTCGCGGGCAGTTTGGACCCGGTCTGCAGTTCTCCGGCCGAGGCCTGACCCCGACTCTTTCCCAGCCACACTTCAGAGCTGGTGCAGTGCTGTGCCAGCCTCTGCGGAGGGGACAGAGGGGACGCCAGAGCTGCCCCGCCCTCACTCCCAGGACCAGGACTCGACACAGAGGTCAGGATTATGGGGGTTGAATGGCACGCGCTGTAAATAATCACTGTTTTAAGACGCGCACATCAAGCCCCTAATGGCGCTGCCAGGGCTCAGGATGAAGCCCAGGAAGATAATTACCAGCATATCAGGCTCCAGGTGGTAATGACATCTATTAAAGACAACACGCCAGGAAAATCCCTGGATTACGGTGAGAGGGGCTGTGCCCCAGGAGAGCCCCTCTGTGGAGACAGGTGCTCCCGCACGGCCTCCCCTCCCCACGGTCAGCGCCCCGCCCAGGCCCTCCCGCGGAGGGGTCTTCTGTGAGCACCCCAGGGCAGCCTCCTCCCTCTGCCTCATCTGTGAGTGCCCGTCCAGCCTTGAAGGGTCAGCCGTAGCCTGGACACCATCGCTAGAATCCCGGCAAGAAAGAGATGGCCTGGGCCCGCAGGAGAGGAAGGGGAGGGTGTATGGGGCTGTCTACAGGGGCTCGGTAGGCTGAGGGCCCAGCAACAGGTAAAGGGATAAAGAAACTCAGCAGCAGTGATTTTAACCCCCCAGGAGGAAATGGGTCCCTCTCCAGCCCTCTGACCTCAGGGCCCAAACTCCCCGGGAAGCCAGAGGGCAGTGCAGCAGAGAGGGGTCCCTACAGGTCAGCCTCAGGGACACAGGGTCAGGCGGCAGAGGAAGACGGTGGGCCTGCAGGGGCTGGAGGGCAATGTCCACGGGGGACGCTCACTAGCCCCGATGGACCTGTCACCCGTCGGTCACTGGGGGACTTGCTGGTGCCCAGCAGCTGCAGACAGTGTCAAGGGCTGCAGCCCCAGCTTGTGCTGAATTCCGGGTAGACACTGCTGGCTGGTGGGCAGGGCTGCCCTGTTGCCCGGTCGCTGTGGGCTGCTCAGTCAGCCTGGGTCCATCCGCTTGGGTCCAACATGCCCAGCCCAGGGCAGCCGTTGAACCGTCAGAGGACCGACCGCCCACCGTCAAGATCCTCGGGGCCTCTGTCTGCGTGGAGGCCCCACACCAGCAGCTATCGGAGGGGAAGATGGGTGGGAAGGCCAGGCGTCCAGGCTGCCCCCTGAGCTGATGACTGGATGAATGAATGAGTGAATGAATGAAATGCAAAGGACCCTGGGAGTTCTGCAGACGGAGCCCTGCCCAGGATCCCCCTTCTGGGGTTCCAGGATCCATCAGGGTGAGCGGCTTGCAAACAGGCCGGGCCAGGGAGACTGAGCCAGCATCTCCGTGCCCCCAGCCAGCCACTCAGAGACGCTGCGTCCCAGTCGGGGCCAGAGCTCGCCCCCCAGAGTCGGAAGGCAGCTGAGGGATCCCTTGTGGCTAAGGGGCTGCCTTTCTGGAGAAAGAAGACCGCCAACCAGGTCTATGCCACAAAACGGATCTTCCCATTCTTGAAGAAGCAGAAATGAACGTTTCCAGGGTGTGTGCTCGAGGTTTGCCTGTTCTCATCCACACGAAACCCTGGGAGTCGGGCTGAGAGCCTTTCAGGGGCTCACCAAGGCTGCACGAAACCCTGGGGGTCGGGCTGAGAGCCTTTCAGGGGTTCACCAGGGCTGCACGGAACCCTGGGGGTCGGGCTGAGAGCCTTTCAGGGGCTCACCAAGGCTGCACGGAACCCTGGGAGTCGGGCTGAGGGCCTTTCAGGGGCTCACCAGGGCTGCACGGAACCCTGGGGGTCGGGCTGAGAGCCTTTCAGGGGCTCCACCAAGGCTGTGTCCACGGTCACTTGGGGCAGCACAGGGCTCGAATGCAGGGGGCACAGTGAGAGGAGGGGCTTGCACCTGTCTGTGGGGGTCGGTTTCTCCGAAGCTTCACTCCCATTACTAACGGGCTGGTGAGGCCAACACACCTGCGAGAGCCAAAGGAAGGGGGCTCCAGTCCGCCCCGCCCCTCCCGTGGGGCTGATGTGGGGCGGGAGACCGGGAGGGCGAGGCCGTCTCCCTGCCAGTCGGAGCCGTCTGGTTCCCTTGGACGTACCGGATACATGCATCTGCACCCCTTTGTTCATTCATTCATTCATTCAGCAAGTACTGCCCGGGGCGCCTCCGAGGCAGGTCAGGGGAGACAAAACAAACAGGACGTCTGATCATGGAGCCTTCCCCTATACAGGGAGACGGAGAATCAGCAAATGAAAGAGAGCGGAGAGCGCCATGCTGACAGGACAAGGCCAACCCCACAGACGTGACGGGCGAGCATCCCAAGGGACCTCAAGTGTGAGTCGGGAGCGGAGCAGAGCAGCCGGGGTGGACATCAGGGCAGAGGTGGCCCTTCGGGGAAGTGGGCGTGGGATGTCCCACACCTTGGTCTGGGGCGGGGGGACTGTGTGCTTCATGGGATTAAGTTCTACCTGGATAATAAAGAGAGGATGGGAGGAAAGAAAACACCAGGAGACGTGCTGGGGAGAGACCGGGGCTGCACTGGATCGGAGTCAGGGAAACTGGCCCCAAGGACACATCGTGGTGTCGTCTGACTCTGAGCAGCAAGAAGGACCCTGTCCTGCAAAGCCTGGGG
>NW_020174791.1:2567157-2583769 GCF_003031525.2 Neophocaena asiaeorientalis asiaeorientalis
AGAGCAGTGGGGGGAGGGGGGTAAGCACCCCGTGGGTGGGGGCGGCTCTAACAGGGCCTGGCCAGCAGACCCCCGGCCTCCCAGCACCATGCCCATCATGATTCCCACCTTCTCCCTCCGAGGCCCGTGCAGAGGACGGTCCCCATGTCACTGCCCGCTGCTGAAATACGCAGGGTGGTTCAGGTTCTCCTGACTGGACGCCGTGCCAGCAGTGACCCGAGGATCCAAACTGCCTCCGCTGAGGGTCTGGGACAGCTTGACCGTGTCCTTGCCAAGGAAAACGGGCCCCTAGAAGCCTGGGCCCCACAATGGCTTCACAGCTGATGGAACTGTCACCTATGTTCCTTTTGAAGTCTGTACCTTGGGGACCAAGTGGTGGCCGCACTTGACCATGACGGTAGGAGTGGCCACTGCAGAGGGGGTGGGGCTGACGTCCATTCCCAGAGGAACTTGTGGGGCTGGTGAGCGGCCCTGGGGTCCTGGGTGGTGGAGCAGGGACGTTTGGATGGACGTGGCCAGAGATGAAGGTCTTGGGCTCTGCGTCTCAGAAAGAGAACCCACCCCCACCCCCCAACCCTGTCAGAGAAACTCGCCACCATTGTCAGGAGACCCTGGCACAGTTCCATCAGGCAGTCGCTTGGCAAAGAGCTCCTGGTCTCCCCGAGATCCAGCCGCATGCCCCCTCTCGCATCTGGGCCACAGCTGAGTCAGATCTCGGCCTCTCTCCTGACTTAAATGCCCCGAGAAGAGGAAGCTTTGCTACAAAATCTCCAGGAAATGGTTGGAGAGCCAATTTTTCAGGTGTTGTCCCAAGGATGAGATGCAAGGTCAATTCCATCTGAGTTTCCCGACATGGGTTCACTCACCAGAGCTTGTGGACTTGCTGGGTTGGCTGATGCAGCTCCAGGAGTTTGGCCGCTGGCGGACAGAACCTGGGCTAAACAGCGGCCAGCAGCCGAGCTGAGAACTTCACGTGCAGCCCACACCCCACGGCACCTGGGAGCTGGCCTGGGAAAGAAGGCCATCGGCGAGGGGCCTCCGCTCCATGCTCCGTGTGTGTCAAATGCCCCCGCCTCCCTCTTACGAGGACGCTTATGAGGGCTTTTAGGGCCGACCCGGATGGTTCAGGATGGGCTCCCATCTCAACATCCTGGCCTCGATCCATCTGCAAAGACTTTGTTCCCAGGTTCCAGGAGGAGGACCTTGCATATTTTGGCCATATTCCAGCCGGCCATACGCATTGGGGCGGGACCCTGATTCCAGTGGGAATGACAAGGTCCTGAAGTAGCCACAGTCAGGCCAGCGACCAGCTGAGGACAAGAACCGTGCTGGGCCGTGGATGGAGTGGCCATTAGAAGGTTTAGTGCCCATTGTCATAGCTACTTGATCCTGGCATCTCTCGGGACAGAGTAGGTGGAGGGTCCAGGGAAATGTGATCAATCCACACAACAGGACACCTCCCTGATTAGAGCTGTCACTGCGAGAGTCGTGCCTGTCACCCAGGTCCCCTGAAGCCAGTTCACAATCTGAGTCCCAGGTTGAGGGCAGATGGGGACCTCCAGGAAGGATCCAGAAACACCAACCCAAGAACAAACTCTGATCTGCCCCAAAGAGGCCTGCAGGCTACTAGCAGGCTGTCTGTGCTCCCAAAACAGGCTTGCAGACGTTACAGGTTCCTGGGGACCCCAAACACCAGGGCATCCCCCAGTCACATGCTCAGGTGACACAAAAGAGCCAGCCCTCATCCACCCCAGTGGGCTCTGTGGCCTCAGGGATTCGAATACACGTGTGGGAGGTGGACGGGTCTCAGGGAAGGACCCTGGATAAGCTCTTCTCAACCTCCCAGCCGAGGACCTTCTTCACGGTGGGGCCATCCCATGCATTGCAGGGCGTTTAGCAGCACCCTGGCTCCTACCCCACTAAACGCCAGTGTCCTCCCCTAGCATCTCCAGATGCTGCCAGATGTCCCTTGGAGGGGGAGGGTCTCCCGCAGTTGAGAGCCACTGCTCTGGATTCTTCTAAGTTTAATCAGGTGATGAGCCTTGGTGCATTTTCCAATCGTGGAAACTCTATTGAGAAAATTAGCAAAGCCGCGGGCAGGACACACTATGGATTCGGTGAACATGTTTCTCCTTCTGTCCACGTGGAGCATTTGCTCCCACACGGCAGACGTGATGTCCCCTTTTTGATCCTGTCTTTGACCCCTGTTAGTCTCCCACGTGATGCCATAATCTTATCCACAAAGATCTCAGTCACCCTGAGGTCACAGGGCATCGCCCTGGTCCACCGAGCACGACACCAAGTCCACCAATCCTGGAGATCGGGAATTGGCAAATGTCTTGGATGACTTGATAAGATCCATGTGCACCAGAGGGTGGATAATAAACTCATGAAAATTGAAGGGTCAGATGCGTGGATGAGGTTTCTGGGGGACCATGGTCTGAAACGTGGATCCTCTGAGGGGAAACAGAAGCCACCGCTCACGTACTGTGTGCCTAGAAGGAACAACGCCATTCGGGGAGCTCTCTGGATCGTGGAAGCAAATCACCCCACACTCCCCCCGCTCCACCCAGGAGTGGGCTGCTCCTATTTCCAGGGCGATCCAGAGGTTTCCAGTTTTGAGCGGAGCCCAGGGCAAGAGCTGTGGATGTGGGCTGCGGGACACTCTGCTCTGCTGACATCATCACCCGGCATTTCCAACGGCGACGGAAGTGTTTGTAGCAAATAGGGACGCTGCTTGGAATCCCAAAGAAACTGGAGCCGGGAATCACAGTGCAGAAAGCTAGGGTTTGGAAGCAAAGTCATGTCTCCCCCGAGAGTAACTTCTCCTTTGAAGGATGAGCTCCTGGTCCCCTACTGTGCCCCAGACCCAATGCCTGACTGCTGACATCAGGTCAGTCTGAGCTGTTCACCACCCACTGGGTTATTCAGGCCGAGAAAACGTCAGGTCAAGCATGGCGGCACCAATCTGCCACCGCATAGGAACGGCGTCTCGGAACTCCAGCTGGTCAGGAAGGGACAGAGATGCAGAGAGGAGAGGTGGCCAGGACTCCTGGAAAATGCATCCTTTGACCCATTACCATCCTCCCTCGCCCACAGCTTCACGGGGACTTCCTTACGAGTTTTGATGGAAGACAAAAAACTTAGGCTTGGTTTATACATGGTTCTGAACTGGTTTCTGTCACCGGCCAGAGGTAACTTAGAGCGATGCAGTGCTAATCTGGCTGGTCCTGAAGATGGAGGGGGAGGAAGCCATCCAGCGGGCCGAACACCCAACACCATACGTGCTTGTCCTCTTTATCAAGACAGAAAGGTGGCCACAGGTGGGATGGACACCAACTCCAGAGATTCCGGAGATGTACCAGTGGTTGCCCAGCATGACCCGGGGCTTAGAAAGAGGGAGCTGGTGACCTGGAATCTGAAGGAAGGGTCTGGGGTGCCCCTTCTGGAGCAAGCACAGCTGTGAAGATGCTCTTGCCCCGTCAGGTGCACAGAAGGGCGTCCACGCAGACAGAGGAGGCTCTGGAATCCAGGCAGACCACTTGGGGGGAGCGTCTCCCCAGCTGCCGTGGTGCTTGCTCAGGGTCCCTCACAGAGTGGCCGTGGTGGCAGGGAGGGTGATTGTTGTGGACTGAGTTACGTCCCCCAAAAAACATACATACAAGTCCTAACACCTGGTACCTGTGACCATGATGATTTAGGGCGGGGTCTTCTTCGCAGATGGAACCAACTTAAGATGAGGTCATTAGGCTGAGACGACCCAATGGACTGGTGACATTCTAAGAAGAGGATAAGGCCATGTGACGACAGAGGCAGAGACGGAAGTGACGTAGCCACAAGCCCAGGAACACCTGGGGCCGCCAAAGGCAGGAGGGGGCCGGCAGGACCCTCCCTTGGAGCTTAGGACGGAATCCCCTGGATTTCAAACTTCTGGCCTCCGGACTGTGAAAGAGCAAGTTGCTGCCGTTCTAAGCCCCCTGGTCTGTGGCACTTTGCTGCGGTGACCCACAAACAAAGGTTAGGCTCGGGTTCAGTGATGCGGGCTTCAGGCCAAGGTCAGCCCCATTACCTCTGCCCTGTGACTTACCTGCCCCAAACAGAAGCGCCCACTGGGCCCCTCGTGTGGCAAATTTTCCCGAGAATTTGTGCCACCCACTGGTGTCTGGCAGATGACCCTGGACCTCTGCCATCACAGAGGGGCAGCAAGTTGTCCTCTCCACATGGGGATCGCCTTCCCTGCCATGAGGCCTCAGAGGGCTCAGCCGTCTGTGGACGTGCGTTCCACGCCCGTCCCCATGCTGGCACTCCACCCAACACCGCTCCCGACCAAAGATGCCCATTCATGGTAAAAGTATGTGGGTGGGCTCAGCAATGGGCTCTGCCCTCCCGTTTCTTTGGTCCCCATCGCGTCAAGCCTACTGAAGTCTCCGTCCCGGTGCCAGTTGGGCTGCCACACCGTGAAAGGTTGGGCCTCTGTCCCAGGGTGTGATTTATGTCTTGAATCGACAAGCTGCTTGTCCCAAGGCCAGATTCCAGGTCCAAGAAGCCAGGGGCAGAAGAAGTGGTGCCTCTCACTCACGCCTACTAAGCCAGGACCTTTGCTTCCCGACCCTGCGGCCTTGGACTCTGCCGGTTCAGATGCCCTGATTCCCGAGAGGGATGCTTCCTCCAGTTGACATAACGGTGGTTTCACGGAATAGAAGTCGAGACTGGCAGCTGGCCTTTGGGGCCCCGCCCGCCCCTGAACCAACTGGCCCGGTGACACTGCGTGTGCCACCGGGGGCTGTTGACGCCACCTCCAAAGGGGACATTGGAGGAGGAAGACTGGGCCCCAGGGCACCCCCCCCCCCCCCAAGACTGGGCCCCAGGGGCCCCCCCCCCATCACAGTGTGAAAGTCAGTGGAGAAGCACAGCATCTGAAAAAGGGAAAAGCAGGATGCCCGAGGATTCAGACCCCTTAACGAGGTTACACTGAGTCACCCTACCCGGACAGAACTCCAGCCGGCTGAGATGCCAGGTGAGCAAAGGAGACAGATCGAGCAAAGATGGTAAATGTGGGCTGTGCCTCAGGACCGGGTGTGGAATCCAGACTACAGCCCCATCACATCCGTGTGCCTTCTCGTACAGGCGCGTGTGCGTGCGTGTCCTGGTTCCCTTCTCCCGCACTCTTCCTTTCCCGTTGCTATTTGATTAATATACGGTGGGCAGTGGTTAACTTGACGATCTACTCTATGACTCCAAAATGTTCACATACAAACATTTATTCAAAAATATACAAGACATATGACATCACAACTGAACTAAGAGAGAAACGAACCTTGCCAGAGATGAATGCCACCACTGTCACCAGGAAATGCGTGTAAGGATGCTGGGATTTTGTCGCCCCTTTAACAAAAGGAGGTGACAGTGTCTTTGTTTCTCTGACGGGTAATTGCATCTCGTTAGGCAGAAGCACTCACAGGTTGCCGTCGTCGACCAGGTGGACATACATCCAGGTAAGAAGGGTGCATCCAGCCAAGGGGAGGCCAGTGCTGGCCGTCTGATCTGTTGTCTCTGGGCTCCCAGCTGCCCTTTCACACACTGGGCTGCTGGGTGAAGACCCCGCCGATGACGTCCCCCTGGCCAGCTGGCTTCCTGTGAGGCTCTGCCAACTGGGGCCCTGGATGGCGGTGGGGAGGCAGCTGTTGGCGGAGAGGATATTTATACGTCGCCCCTGTTACTTGCGTCCCAGGCACTGGCCCCTGGTCCCGTCGGCCACAGTTGATTCTGGCCGCCAGCTTCTTTCAACAGAACCAGCCCATGGTGCCTCACAGGGCCACCAGCAGCCACTGGAGAGGCCCTTGCTCAGAAGAGAGACGCCCCCAGGCCCGTGGGCTCCTCTCCCAGCTCCTGGGTCCTGAAGACTCACGCCTGTCTCCCTGCAGGTCCTGTCCCTGGGTCACACGCATGACCCCTTGGGCCTTCCCAATGCTCCTGAACCAGCGCCTCCATTGAATCCCTGCGCTCTGGGCTTCTGGCTGGACCCTGGCTGAGCAGACCTCCCGGCTTGGCATGCGGGAACCTCGTGGTCGCACAGACAGGCGGTGCCAGATGCCCGGCCGGCGGAAGCCGTGTTCCTCAACGTTGCAGCCAGGAGCAATGATAATGCCTGCTGGAGGGGAACCATTCATAACCAACCCTGGTGTCACTTTCCATGTGCCCCCGCCAAAACGCACCAGCTCACGTAAGCCTCCCAGCAGCCCGTGAGGACCATTGTGATGGGCTGAACCGTGCCCCCCAGATCCACGTACTGAAGTCCTAACCACCAGGACCTCAGAATGTGACATTTTTGGGGATTAGGGTCTTAGCAGATGTAATTAGTTAAGATGAGGTCCTACTGGAATCGGGTGGCCCCTAATCCCATAGGACTGGTGTCCTTCGAAAAAGGGGATTTTGGACACAGACATGCACTGGGAGATACTGTGTGAGGACAAAGCAGAGCTGGGGTGATGCGTCTATAAGCCAAGGAACTGCAAGGATAGCCAGCAAACCACCAGAGTCTGCGGGAGAGGCCTGGGGCAAGTCTTCCTCATAAGGGACTCAGCAGGTACCAGCCCTGCGGCACCTGGATCTCAGGCTTCCAGACTTCGGGCGGGGAGAGAGGGCTCCCTGCCATCTGAGCCCAGCCATAGGGCCGTGTGACGCGGCTCCGGGACATGCCACACACAGCGCCCCACCAGTGCTGGAGGCATCTCAATGCCCAGGGTTTGCTGCATGTCTGCAGGTCACCCGGCGCTGGCTTTACATCCCTGGGCTCACAGCCGGCTGTACCCTCCCACCTGCCCGACAGGTGCCCCAACAGGCACCAGCACCTTGAGGGTGAAGATGGCAGGTCCGCTCGAGAGGTGAGCGCTCTGGGTGGGTCTCGTGGGGGACATGGCCACAGCACCTGGAACCGGGGTCCCCCATGAGGACATTCACGCTGGGCCTGGCCTCCTGCCCTCCAGCAAATCGGGGCAAGCTTCCAGGGGCCTGGGGAGGGCTTAGCTGTCCAAGGGCTCCCACACAGAGCCCCTTCCCATTGAGGCAGTGACACAGTGCAAACAACACAGAAGACACCCCAGGACCCCGAGTTTGAGCCCCTCTGCCCCCCCGTCACCAGCTGGATCTTTTGAGGAAGTTCCTTAACTTCTCCACCCCTGAAGGGACAGTTACCACCAAGACCACAACTGTAGCTATTCATAGGGATGTCACTGAGCCGAGATGCACTGCACCTCGAAGACACGGGAACGGGGGTCTGGAGAGAGTGGTCTCCGCGCTAAGCAGGACGCGCGCCGGGCAGCGCCAGCCGAGGCTGCGGGCACTGGTGCTGGTGCTAGCGGTGTGGACCCGGCCGTGGCCCCCTGGGATCGGAACTGTCCACGCATGCCCAGGGATGCCGGGACAGGGTGGGGGCCAGAGCTGCCCTAGGCACCATCGGAAGCCCCATCCTGGGCTGCAGACCACCAGGACCCTGGGGACCACAGGCCCGGGGGTCCTCACGCTGAAGATGGGAAAGCCAGAGCGGAGCTAGGCCACAGCCGCCCAGCCGGGGGCCGCCCCCCATGACCCCGGCGTGTGGATTCACACTCCAGAGGGTCTTCTAGGAAGTGAGTCGGGTCAGAGGGTGGAGGCCCTTCTCAAGTCCTTGACAAACTCAGCACCTTGTCCTCGTGAGAGGTCTGGACGGTGGGGCAGCCGAAGAGAGTCCTCAAGGCCAGCAGACTGAAAGGCCTCAGAGGCCCTGTGGCCCCCCAGGTGTCGTGTGCGCATACATGTGTGAGCCTCTGGGGGGCGCTTCTGTGCACTTGTCAGGTCTGTGCCCATCTGTGCGTGTGCGTGCATCCCACTAGAGCGTGTGTGGGCGTGTGGGTGGCTGCATGGCCGCATGCCGTCGCGCTCAGAATGGAAAAGAGAGGAGATCCTCTCTCTCCCCTGCCTTCCCCACGCCCGACGTGGATCTGGCTCCCTGCTCCACGGACAGCAGGCCTGGGGGTCTCTGAACAGAGCAGAGACGTTTCCCTCCAGGACCCCGTGCAAACCTCCGTGTGTCCAGGAGCCCAGGCCCCGACGTGTGATGGGCGCGGGCCAGGCTGCACGTTCGCTCCTCTCTCGTGGGCACCCTGGCCCAGGAACAATGTGGGAGTTCAGTGGCCAGAGCCACCCGAGCTCAGAATCCTCCCACAACACCTTCCCCAGAAAGTCCTCGCTGGCGGGGCCGCTCACGCGAGGCCAGGCAAGAGGTCACTCCAGGGAGGGGCACAGAAGGACGGCATGCCAGAGAGAGGCTGGATGGGGAGGGGGGAGCCGGCACCTCCGTTCTGTGCCAGCAGGCCCTGTGTGGCCTTGGGAGATGTCGGGCTCTCACTCCGAGTCTCAGCTTCCCCACCTGATCCGAGGGGCGTCCAGGTCGTCCCAGCCCTTCCAGAGCCATGCTCCAGTGATGGCGTCTGAGGGGACGCCCTGCGGGCCTTGCCTTGGGCCGACCCCGGCTGTGGACGCAGTCCCACCTCCACCTGAGCCCTGACTGCCAGCGCTCCGGGTCTGGAGGGGGCAGGGCCTGCCCGCCCACCAGGCCAGGGTCTCCCCCGCCTCCCCACCCCCTCCTGGCAGCAGTGCCTTCTCTCTGCTTTCCTGGGCTGTAGCTCTCGGCCTCATTATCTCTAACCTTCTGTTCGAAGACCCCTGTCCTTGCCTGATAAAAACCAGTAACTTTGAAAGCAAACTGGGTCTTAATTTTCCTTGACAGCCCTGCTTGAAGCATGCAGGCCGAGCTGGGGTTTAATTAAATGCACATTCGTATTCCAAACAAATTAAGTACAATTAAGGACCCCGAGTTATGGGTATCTATCACTCCGTGATGTTTTTGTAAAAATTACCCCATCGAGATCAAAGTCGGAGGATCCTTGCCTTAATTGCTTCATCAGGGCGCCGTGCACCGGGCTTCGACAGGACCGGCCCTGGTGTCTCTTTGGGAATTACCCAAACGACGGCTCTCAGAGTAATTGCTTCCATATTTCTTTCTCGGAGACGTTCCGGCCTCCACGGATCAACTGCAAGGGCTTCAGGAACCCAGCTCTGCTCCGGTCCCCACAGCAGCAGCCGAGGCGTTTTCGTGGCGCCTGCACTGAGACCCCGCTGGGCCGACTGGTGGGTGGGCTGCCCCCTGCCCTGCCCTGCCCACGCTCGGCCTCTCGGCCGGGCAGCTGGTGGCCCAGGGGGCACGGCCCAGGCCAGTCCACAGGTCCCCCAGACAGGCCGCCGTGCACCACACGGACCTCGACGGGTTGGTGTCCCCCGCACGGCCCAATCCTGGCCTCCCGGCTGCGGCTCCAAGCCCTGGAAGGGGGTGAGGGCCCCCCGCTGAAGTCGCAGGCCTGTGGGGACCCAGCCACTTGCATGAGGCTGCCGGCAGGGGCTGAGCAGGGTCAGGAGGAGGTCCAGCAGCCACTGCGGATGGCCCTTCAACCCACGGGGCACCCTCACCTGGACCCACTCGGAAGGCCTCCTGTACCGCCAGCCCCCGAGTGGGGGACGTGCGGGACCTTCCACGCGACCCCTCCAGGAGGGGGAGCAGAGCCTCCGCAGGGGTCCTGGCCACACGGCTGCCGACCGAGGGCCTCTCACGTCAGCCCAGCTCCTAGCGGGACCCTGCGTGGGTGCCGACAGCTGGGCCAGGATTACAGTGGCCCGAGGGCAACGTCCCATCTAGAGCTGTCAGACAAACAAGACATTGTTTTTAGTACAGGTGTGTCCCACGCTGCCCTGGGGGCGTCCTCACACCCAAAATGACACACGTACACCTGAAATCCAGGCGTACCTGGGCATCCTGCATTTTATGTCCTTGTATTCCGCCCTGCCCTGCCCCGGCCAGAACATCTGGAAGGGGGTGGAGAGGACACGGACCCCAGGTTCTGCTAAAGAATTTGCTTGCCCTCCACAGCACCCCGGCCTTGGTGGGCAAATGCCTGACAGGCAGCACGGTGACTGGTTCTCTCCAGAAACACCCCAAGGCCTGAGAGCACCCAGACACCCTGCCCTCCAAGCTGCGCCTGTGGCCTAACCCAGAGCCTCCCTACCCAGCTTCCCCTGCCGCCCACCCACTCCTCAGAGCCTCCTCTGCAGACAGCTGAACCAGCGCCCTCTTGGACCGCCAACTCTAGGACTCTCCAGCCTAAAAAAGAAAAGCACCCCATCACATCCCGGGGACCCCAGATTCTCTCACTCAGTCTCATCTTTGAGCCCATCCCACAAACACTGGCCAGTTACGGAGGGTGGAGGAAGGGGCGTCGGGAGCGGCTGGCAGAGGCCCCGACACCCTCGGTCACTGCTGGGCCAGGAGCTGCTGGGGGCACAGATCTCATCCCCACCTGGTCCTCCCCAAGTCCACCCTAAGCCTCGCCCACGGGTCAGGACAGCACCAAGTGCATTAACTCCACGCCACGCGTCCTGGAAGGTGCCTGTCACGCGGGGGACATTCTGTCAGTGCCGCATCGCGGATTGAGAGTGGGGGTTTTAATCCCAGGACCCCCAGAAACAGAGCAGAACTCGTTTAGTGGGAATGGAAACGTCAAGGATGGATGCTCTCACCTAAAGGGGAGCTAAGGGCACCCGTGGCTGATCCCGGGCACCGCAGCTGGAGCGGATGGACGTTGCAGAAGAGCAGTTGCTTCTCGGCGGTGTCAGGCGGACCTGGAGTGGACTCTCTGCCCTAGACAAGACCCCGCCGGGGTCCCAAGCCACCGTCCACAACAAAGCGGATGCTCACAGGACACCCCTGGTTACAGGGAGAGCGCTGGCCACTTCCCACAGACCAGCCCCTCACCCAGGGCACCCGCTGCCCATTGCCCGGGGCTGTGCCCATGCTCAGGACCCACACGAGGCAGAAGAGGCTCCCGGTCTGTCTCTGGAAACCATCCACACCGCAGGAAAGGGACGGCTCTTAACCTGCTCTGCAGGGAAATCCTCAGATACCAGAGAGGGGCCGGCCCTGCCAGACCCTGCTGCCGCTGACGGTCCTGTGTCCCTATAGCTCCAGGCCTGCCCAGCAGGGAGGCCATCTCCTCTCCACTTTGCAGGGAATCACACATGGGAACAGTGCTTCCCATACCGTGTTCCGTGGAACACTAGGGGTTCCACAAGCAGTGAAAGCATCAGCATTTATTCTCCCCTCCTCCCGTTAGGGCTGGACTGAGGCTGGACGTGGACCTTCTGATATCCTTCTCACAGCCCGCCTGTGGGGTAGGTGCCGCTAAAGCCTGTGAAGGCTCAGAGGCTGAGCGGCTGTCAGTCACGAGGCAGCGAGGACTGGGTGGGAGATGAACCGAGCTGGCTTCCAGGACAAGGCCCATCCCAGCAGCCGCCCAGGTGGGGCAAGTCCTCTCCCTTCCGGGTCCAGGTGCACACGCAGACCTCCTCCTGAGGGTGCATCTGGAGCGCAGGGACTGTAGCGCCGTGGCTCCCGGCCAAGCTGGACAGTGGTGTATCATGGGCGGCCCAGGACACCCGCTGGGCTCGTTACCCACCAGCCAGCCTCACGCTGACGCGCTAATGGACTATATACATTGTCGGTTAGCGTGGCAGGGACGGGCCCGGGGCTCCCACCGTGAAACTTTAAGTAGAAATCAAAACAGGCTCTGAGGTGGGTCAGTGGGGAAACGCCTGGGCCCGTCTGCTGGTGGAGCCTCCGCAACGAGCCAGAACCCCCTGCAGACCTCTCTGTGGAGCTGTCTCCACAGAGACCCCCACATTCCCATGGAGGGTGCAGCCCAAGGAGGGGTGGCCCGGCATCTGGACGCGCCCCTCTGACTCCCCTTGGAGCTCTCTGAGGTCTTGTTGAAAGGGCCCCCCACCTCCCCTTGCTCCCCCACCCCCTTGTCCTGGGGCGAGAGCCTTGGGTGGCCCCTGGTCGAGGCTGCTGGTGGCAGGGGTCCCCCCTCTCCCCACCGCACACAGGACTGTCCCTCAAGACCGTCAGCTCCACTATCGAGGGAGAGGTAACAATGAGAAGATCCGCTCCCCCTACAGTAAGACTCCTCACCAGGGCCCCACGGCCCCCAACCCCACCCTCCTCTCCCGTTCAGCTCCCAGCCAGGCCTTCAGAACCACCCAGCCCAGAACAGCTCTGGCAGGGTCGGTGGGGCACCCTCACCCACCAATCCCTCCTCTGTTTCTCCATCCTCCCCTGGCAGCCCCGTGGTGGCCTCTGACATAGGCCATGACTGCCTGCAGCTTGGCCCCCCGGGGCCTACGGCTGCAGGATCCCACCCCCACTCTCCTTGGCCTGGCCACCCCTTCTAGGTCCCTTCCTCCGTTCTCAGCCCCCTGCCTCTTTGTGTGGGGTCCCCGGGGCCCAGACTTGTGCCTCATCCGTCCACACTCAGAGACTCCCTCAGGCTTGGCCTCAAAGCTCACCCACAGGTGTGGCCCGAGCATCCAGGGCCAGCAGCCCACCTGAGCCCTGACTGCCTCACCTGAGCGTTGGGTACCTGCTGGGCTCAATGTCAGGGCTGCAGCCAGCACCGTCCACACCCAGCCAGGGTGGTCCCCCCAACACTGTCCTCAGGCCAGGGACAGGTGACAGGAAGGGGCTTCCCCACTGTGTGCCTGACTCGGGGCCCCATGGAGGAGTCTCCCCACTCCACCATCCCAGCACAGCCCGTGCTACCACCTGCCCACGCAGGCCCCTAAGGCTGCCTAAAAAGACATTCTCCCCCGAGGAGCCCTCAGGACCCTGAACCCGGCAGCCCCCTAAGGCCCCCGATGTGGCCTGACCCCTGACTGGAAACAGCACTCCACCCACACCTGCTGCCACCAGGAAGGAGCTTGGGGGCTGGAGAGAGAGTGAAGCTGAGGAGGCCAAGCAGGAAGCCCTGCCCTTGACTTGGGGGGTGGCCGGGCCTCCTCAAAGTGCAGCAGCGAAGGGAAGGTTCCAGTCATGGCGCAAGCTCTGGGGACCTCACATTGACGGCCTTTCCCTGCAGGTGGGGTCCCTGACATGCTGCTGGCCGCATGGAGCCTCCACCTCAGGACACTAAGGCTATCCCCGCTGGAACGACCCCCAGCGCCATCCCCACTTGGCATTGATGACCCCTGCTGTGTCCTGGATGCTGGAGACACAGAGGACCCCCTCCGTGCCCTCAGGGGCGGTGGCGTCTGCTGGGGAGAGATGCAGGAGCCCGGGCACCATCCTCCCACCTCCACACCCATCCCCTCTGTGTCCAGCGCCACCTCCGTCCTGGACCCTCTGGTCCCGCTCCCCAGGACGCAGCTCTGGCAGTGGTGGTGTTTACCACTGGCACCTGGGGTGCTGCTGGGGGTGCCTGACACACCCTAAGTTACACCCTTGCATGAGTCCCCCTCTTGAGGGCAAGCAGAACTTGTGACTTGCTTCTGGCCAGTAGAATATGGCAAAGGTGCCAGGAGCCATTCCCTTGAGTAGGTGGCATCCGGTAAGAAAGACTCATCTAAGCCACCCGGAGCGACATTGTCCTGCTGGCCTTGGCGACGTGAGCTGCCGGGAGAGACCCCCACGGGCTGGGGCTCTTGGTGGCCTCTAGGAGCTTGGAGCGGCCCCTGGTCTCCAGCCAGCAGGAAGACAGGACCCTTCGTCCTATAACCACAAGGAAAGGAATACCGCCGGCGCCTGCAGGAAGCAGGAAGCAGCTCCTCCCCGAGTCGAGCCCACAGATGAGAGCACAACCCGGCCGACACCATGAGTGCAGCCCGGAGAGGCCCCGAGCAGAGGACCCAGCCGGGCCGTGCTGGACCCCTGACCTCTGGAAACCGAGGTGCTCAGTGTGCGCTGTTTCAAGCCGCTCGGTGTACAGTGCTCTGTTGCCCAGCACAGATGACTGACGCACGAACCCAAGGCCAGGGTGGGTCCTGCCGGTGAACGCCAGGTGCAGCAACTGAACAGGCGCCCTTCCACCAGGAGTCCCAGAGCCCCGTATCTGCTGCCCTCCCGGGGCCACCGACTGCCTCTGCTCACCGCCCCCCACCAACCTGTCATCAGAGCCCAGCCCAGCCCACACGCTCTGCCGAGAAACTACCTGGAGGACACAGTCCACCCTACCTAGCCACCCACGGGCCAGGCTGCCCACCCCCATCCCGTCCCCCCGGGCCTGCCCCCGCCCTCCCGCCCTCGGGACACCTGTCCGCCCGCTGCCCCTCGCAAAGGGCTGCCCTTCCTGCAAGGCCCACCTAGATGCCCCTCGTTTCTGGAGCCTGGGGGCCCCCACGATGGGCCCTGGGCCCTCCTTCACACACCGTGCGGCCCTCCGCTGCAGGGTGAGCCTGGACATGGGCACACACTGGCCTGGTGCAGCCCCATGCACTCGGGGACCCCCGACGTATGCATGCTGGCATGCGCGTGGGGGGTGGTGAGGAAAGGGGCAGAGCAGCGAGTGCAGGCCAGTGCCGCTCTTGAGGCAATGTGGGCAGAGCAGGGGGTGCTGGAGGCTCTGGGGCGGCGTCTGAACAAGTGCACAGGCTGGTTAGAGCCAGCGGTGCCAGGAGGGCGGGACTGTGCCTGAGAGAGCTGTGGGGACACAGAGGACCGAGAGTCACCGTCAGGCTGGGCCATGAGGCCCCTGAGACGTGGTGGGAATGAGGCTTAATTAAGAGGGTGCTGGGCTCCTCCCCCAGGGACCCCAGGAGCCCAGCTGAGGCTGAAGCCGGGCATCCCCACGGGCCCTGCCAGTTTCCGTGGCCACCTGAGAGGTCTGGCCAGGGTCAGGGAGGGAGGGGATTCCACAGGACAGGGTGGCAGTGGTCTGGGGAGGGGGCCGGATGTGGCCTGGGGAAGAGATATCTGGACAGTGGTCGAGCAGCAGAGGGGTCGCCAGAGCTCAGCAACAGGGCCTGGGCTCCAGGGTTTGGGGGCCAGCAAGAGTTTAGGAAGGTCATGAGGGGCGTTTGGGGCAGGCATAAGTTCACCCTGGGATATGGGGCTTGGGGGGCTCACAGCACCATGGAGGAGATGGGCCAGGGGCACTGGGGGTGGGGGGCAGGTAGGCTCAGGGTCCACTCCAAGGTCACCAGCAGGGGTCAAGACCTCAGGTGAGAAATAAGGCATTTTGGGTAAAGAAATGTCTCGAAGGGCTTCCCTGGTGGTGCAGTGGTTAATAATCCGCCTGCCAATGCAGGGGACATGGGTTCGAGCCCTGGTCCGGGAAGATCCCACATGCCGCGGAGTAAGTAAGCCCGTGCTCCACTAATACTGAACCTGTGCTCTAGACAGCTACTGAAGCCTGCGTGCCACAACTACTGAAGCCCGTGCGCCTAGAGCCTGTGCTCCACAACAAGAGAAGCCACTGCAGTGAGAAGCCCGCGCACCGCAAGGAAGAGTAGCCCCCGCTCGCCGCAACTAGAGAAAGCCCGCACGCAGCAACGGAGACCCAACGAAGCCAAAAACAATAACAAAAATAAAATAAAGATGTGTATCTATAGAGGCTTATATTTTTTTAAAAAGAAAAAGAAATGTCACAGAGGGAGGAGGAGTGGCCAGAGGGGGAGCATTTGGAGCCCAGCCTCCCGGGGGGGTCACTCCCTGCCCCGACCACGGTCACCTGTGACCCCTGGGCAGTGGCCGCGGGGACCACCTCTCCCTGGGACCCCACAGTGAAAATGGGGGGCGCAGGAGGGACACCCCCTGGTGAGTCAGTATAATAATTAGGGGGCCTCTCGCGCTGAGTCCTTGTTGGAGGACACCTGGCCCTTCTCACGGGACCTGTCAGAGACTCGTGCTGGGGGGCAGGGGGTTGAGGGGAGCCCCTCACCCCTCCAGCGGCCTCTCCTCAAAGAGGATCTGACGTCGGGGGTCTCCACCGGCCCCCAGCACAAGGCTGTCCCAGGCTTTGAACATGCAGAACACAGAGGAGGGTGGGGTCAGGTGGTCTCTGCTCACTGGCTTCCTGAAGCCCCCGGGGGGGGGCGGTGGGCGGGCAGGGGATGTCCTGTGCTCTGAGTCCATGCCTGGGGGCACCCAGGGGCTGACCCAGGACCACAGAGGCCAGACCAGGGCAGGTAGCCCTGACCTCACTACCCCCCCCACACCCCGAGCTGGCACTGGGGTTTTGGGGGTGAGGGGAGGCCACTGGCCCCAGGGGCGATGTTCCAGTGGATGCCGGGCACGGACCTCAACCCGTGACCTCGCTTCAGTGTGACATTAACCAGGAAAGTCATTTCTGGCCAGGGCAGCAGAGGTGTTGGGGGGAGGGGTCTGGGTTAGGTCAGGTTCTGTGGGCCCAGTTGACCGGCCCGGCGCTGAGGATGGCGCCCACACCGGGCACACAGGACCAGAGAGCACTCAGCGCCTCCAAGGATGGATCCTGGGGGGAGATGTGGGCTGGGCGCAGAGGGCTCCTCGGTCGAGGGTGGGACGACGGGGAGCGACAGCGAGGGGCCAGTGGGCGGCATGACAGCTGAGATCGGTGTTTGGCCGGGTCAGCGGGTGGCAGCACAGAAAATGAGTCCCCGGGGCAGCAATAATTTTAAGTGTCAGGGAAAGTCAAGGTCGTACAGCCCTAGTCTGTGACGATTTCTGACCACAAACAAATGTATATGAAAACGATCGCCCTGGGTGCCAGCGCCG
>NW_020174791.1:2583918-2598705 GCF_003031525.2 Neophocaena asiaeorientalis asiaeorientalis
ACAGAGAAAACGCAGAGGCTCCGTGAGCCTTTCCACAGTCACCTGCCCTCCACCTCTAAGCACATCCCCGGATAATGAGATGGAAGACCTCGGAGCCTGAGGTGGGAGGGGCGAGTCGTTACCATGGTTATTTATTTGTTTGCTCATTTAGACCCCTCTCCCCCTGCTTGGTTCAACCAAGATTTAAGAATGGTCTCCATGTGTCCACGTGAATCAATAATAGATGCACCATGAACACAGCCGGGCCCCCACCTCCCGCCCACCCCCACCTGCAGCCTCCCCCGTCTAGGCACCCGGGCGTCCGGATGTAAGGCCCTCCTGCCCCGTGCAGGTCCCACATGGCTCAGCTCTGGGGAGAGCCCTCCTGGGCCCTGGTCCTTCCGCAGGCAGCATTGGCCAAGCCCGGCACTTCTCTGCGGAGAGAGCCGTTGCTCCAGGCTGGTCAACACCCAGACTGCCCTTCCTCACCAGGATCCTCAATAAAAACAAGGAAACTGCTTCCCACGTGTGGTGTGTTGAACACTATCCCCCAAACCCCAGAATGTGGCCTTATTTGGGAATTGGGCCTCACAGGGGCCGTTAGTCAAGGATTTTAAGATGAAATTATCCTGCTCTTAGGAGGAGCCCTGTTCCAACGGCGGGTGTCCTTATAAGAAGAGGAGACAGTCACGGGGAGAAGACGGCCATGTGACAGCAAAGGCAGAGGCTGGAGGGATACGGCCACAAGCCAGGGGACACCTGGAGCCCCTAGAATGTGGAAGACGCAGGAAGGATCCCCCCAGAGCCTCTGGAGGGAGCCCAGCCCTACTATACCCTCACTTCAGATTCCTGACCTCCAGGCTGTGAGAGGATCAGTTTCTCATATGTCAGGCCCCCCAGTCTGTGGTACTTGGTCTGGCAGTCCAGGAAACTAGCCCCAAGGTTGCTCAAGGCGCTGCCCCAGGCCTCCCTGTGCAACCTCATGGCCCAAGTCGGTCCTGCCCCTGCCCTGTGAATTCCCACAGGCATCAGGTTTCCCCTAAACACCCCACCCCTTCATGCAGAAGTCAGCAAAAACTCTAGGAAATATTTTGATGAAAAAGCATCCACCTGGCACGGAAGACAGGGTCTTCCTCACTCCTGTACCCAGGGCCCAGAACCCCGCTCCCCAGAAAATAGGGCTCCCCCTGCTAAACACCCTGTTGGAGGCCCCCGTGTGGAGGTGGCCAGGCAGACATGGCGTCTGGTCTCATCCCGACGGGTGGCAGGGCTCCAAGCAGCAGCGGCAAAGGCAAGCCCGTGATTTCCGCCGGGAGACCCAGAAAGTGGGCACCGCCAGCCGGCAGTGGGGAAAGAATAGGACAACATCGCTTCCGACTCCTGAAAGGACTCACGTTCCATCAGCCACGTTGGCGCGATGACGGACGTCGTGCGGCTTTACTTGGAGGGGCCAGGCCAGCTGCCCCGGTCGCCCCGCGCTTCCAGGCGCCGGGCCGTGCTCGGGAGCCAGGCTGCTATCCACAGGGTCACGTGCGTCCCTTGTTGCCCCTTCCCTGCAGGTGGGCCTGAGCCGTAACCGCGCTGCCTCCCTGAGCGCACCCCCCTCGTCCTGTGCCGCACTGGGGGACACTGATCGCAAGTGAAACCCACCGTCTGAGCTTGACCGCAGCTTGTTTTCCATAATGGTATCTTCTCAACCTTGAAACTACTTTCTGTTTTGAAAATTATCTGACATCTGAAAATAAGCCGTATCCGAGGACAAATGCTGGCCGGTGTAGCCAAGACTGAGGAACCAGGAGCAAATAAATGAGTTTTGGGTCTGCTGATCCGGCTGTTGGCGAAGCTGGAACAATATTCCTCCCCAGGCATGCTCGTACGCCAGCCTCTGCTCAAAGGCGGCAGAGGCTCTCACTGCCCCCAGCACTGAGCGCAGCGTCCTGAGCTCGACCACTTGGACCAGGAAAGCCAAATCCGGTCCAGTGGCTGTTGACCTCTGGAAGCAACGACTCACGCAGATGGACAGAGGGACCCCAACCCAGGAATCAGGGGCCACTGAGAAATTAAGGAGTGGGCTTCCTCAGGGCTGGCACTGATTGCCCTGGGTTCGCCCGTGATGGGTACGTGTTGGTACACATATGTGCATGCACCTGGGACACACGTGCACGCACCGGGCAGGTGCAGGCACATACATGCACGTGCCACACACACACACACACGGAGAAAACACGTATGTGCACATACAGGATTCACACAGGCACACACATGGAGCACAGGTGAGTGGGTGCACACAGGACACAGGACAGCACACGTGAGCTGGAATATAAACAAAAGGTGCAAAGAGGACAGCTGTGGCATCCCCAGGGGCTGAAGCTCCTGGGCTCTGGACGGGCACGTGGAGGGAAGGAGCCTAAGACCTGAAGGGGGAGACAGTAGCCCCGAGGGTGCATGAGCCCGGTGTTCCCAGGCTTGTCCCCATGCAGCTGCTGAGAGGACCTTCCTGTCCCTCAGGAAGAGGCTCTGCTCTCTGGAGAGGCCTGGCCTCTGCCCGACTGGGCCCCACGGGGCTCTGCCCACCGGCTGACAACCACCCAGACGGCAGGACACACTGGTTGGCACCCAGTGCGGCCATCAGCCGTGGGCTCAGGGCCCTGGGCGGTTCATGGTCGGGAGAGGCCATGGGCGGGCCCCCAGCTCAGGTGTGCGGGGGCAGCTCCAGCGAGGAAAGGGACTTCCCACGATGGCCCAGGAAAGCCGTGTCCCGGCTCCAGCGTTCCCAGTGGCTGCCCTTGACCGTGGGAGGCCCCCCAGCCCGGGGCACTGGAGAAACAGGGGGACGGGGTGGGGTGTGGCCGAGTGCAGCCCCAGTGCCCAGGGCGGGGTCCCGGCGGGGTCCTGGCCCCACACCCACGTTGCTTCTGGCAGCAGCTCCGCGTCTGCCCGGCGAGCACAGGCCAGGCCCCCTTGCTATTTTGAGGCGAGGGGCACAGCGGCCGAGGCACCCTGTCGCCGGGAGCCAGGCAGGGGGAGGAGGGCAGAACCTTCAGAACTAATGTCAATTTTCTGCATCAAATATTTTGATAATTAAACAAAGCTGATCAAGAGAGGCGAGCAGCGCAGCTCCGGAGCTCAGGAAGCAGCCCATTAAGTAGAGGCCCGAAAGCGCCCGCGGCGGCAGCCCCAGATTAATGGCTCGGCCGTAATAGATTTTCCCAAGCTCAGCCACACGGGCAGTGCGGCCAGGAGGGGCTCGCAGCCCCAGCCCACGGAGGCCGTTAAAGGGGCCGAGACAGTAAATCAAGGAGCCCACGGCCAACGGGTGGGACTGTCTGACCCAAGGTGTCCCCCTCCCCCGGGGTGACAGGGTCTGCAATCTGAGCGACCGACTGGGAGCCCCCTTCAGACCATCTGGAGATGGACGTCCAGCCCCAATGGACACGCGGCCAGAGAGACGGCTCAAGGAAGAAAGCCCCTACCCTACCCCCACCCGGTCACGCTCTCCTTGGAGGGTATGCCGTGTCCACAGTGACACAGAGGGGCAGACCCGAGGGGCACTGGGCCCTGGGCCCCCTCACCTGCTGCCCTTCTGGTCTGGCCAGGAGATGCTCAGGCTGGATGGCACTGCCTGAGGTCTGTCCCCAGACCTCGTCCACCTGACTCCCCTCCTGCCCACGTGGCTGTGAAGTATGGAAACCAGATGAAGGAAGCAGAGGCCTGATAGGATCACACGGCAGGGATAGGCTACACTGGGGATATTTTCCGGGGCTGGGGGTACTTAGGGGTAATGAAACCCAGGGCTGCTGAGCAGGGAGGGCAGGATGTGCTTTGGGGGCAGGCCCCACGCGGCCCTGGCCCCATAAGGCAGCTGTACTGTGCAGGACGGGGCAGGCAGAGCCAGGGGCAGCCGCAGAGCCCCCCGTGCTTCCTCAGGACCCCTCGGGGAGTGGGAGGGTGGGAGCCACCTGTCAGGTGATCTCCGAACTCACAGCGCTGGCACGTCAAGGGCGCCGCCTGGTTTGGGATCCTTCTCGGCAGACTCACTCCCCAGGTCTTCGAGGGGGATTTCACACACAGAATGAAGATACAATATGCCGTTCCTGGGGCTTTCGTTCAACACATGCTTACTGGGCAGCTGCGTGGGCCAGGCCAAGGAAGACAGCGGGGGCAGGGGTGGACCCCACCTGGGCCCCGTCCTGCGAGGCTCATCCACTTGGGCTGGCCGAGAGGAGCTGGGCAGTGGTCCCCGAGCGTGGCCTGCGTGCTACCCCCGGGTACCCGGCCCTGGCAGCAGGAAGGGGTGGGGGCACGCTCCCCTGAGGCTTCACAACTCTGGCCCCAAAGAAGCTGCAACGATGCCTTTTCAGCAAAGCATTCCCTGGGGGTGGCAGGCGGGGCCGTGCCGGGGTCCCGACTGGAGGTCCCAGAATTATCCAGTCTCCCTGAGCCTCCCCAGGAACGGCCAGCGGGTCCTCGGTCCCTGCCCAGTGTGGTGCTCAGAATTCCCCTGCCAGGCTCTGCCTTCTCGGGCCCCAGGCCAGGGGACTGGCGGGCTTGCCTGGGCCCGTGGGAGGTGAGGGGAGACCCTGCTGTGCAGCGAGAGCTCCCCGGGGACTCTGACCTCAGCTGCTTCTGCTGTGCCACCCCCTTCCCGGGAGGAGAGGCTCCAGAGGGTGGGTGTCCTTGCTGCCTGCCTGGCCTGGGATCCCTCCACCAACCCGCACAACTGAAACCACTTGATCTCTGCAGTTTTCCATCCTTGAGGAGTGGAACCTCTCCGTATCTGCCCCGGCAGCCCTCTGGATACAATTTCTCTCCGTACAGACACATTCTAATTAGAATAATTTATCCAGACTGTGCTCCAGTGACTAACCCTGCAGGTCAGCAGAGCCGGCACAGGCTGAGGCGGGTCATGAGACGGAGATGCCAGTGGGGAGCGGGGAGTGCGAGGCTGCATGTGCAGGACCTCCCACGCCTGCAGTGTGTGCAAACGTGTCTGTGCGTCCGTGTGCACGCCGGCTGGACCGAAGCCCAGGACGAGCTCCGGGAGCCTGCCCAGGGTGGAGAGGGGGTCACGTGGCCCCGGGACAGCTGCCGCTTCCCGTTGCATTTGTGCATCTAGCAAACACTTATTTGGCACCTATGGTGTCCCCAGGATTCCCCTGGTGAATGAAGCAATCCCGTCCCCGCCCTCTCTGAGCCCCCACTGTGGTGTCTCAGGGGGGAGAGGGGAGGAGGGGCAGGGCAGCTGATAACTGGCCTGGTGTGACCACGTAGCCCAAGGGGCGGCCTCCAGACCCCCACGAGTCCGCTGCTCACAGCTCTGGCTGGCGTGCCTCCACCGGGCATCACAGTGATGTGTGTGAGGTCACTGCCAGCCCTGCGCTTTTGCAGAGGCTGTTCCCTCCAGGAGGGACACCCTTCCCTGCCTGGTTCACCCACCTCCTCGTATTCGCCACCACAACCTGAGAGGCGGCAGCTCCACCGTGACGCCCCCAGTCCCTCAGGCTGTGCGGACCACCTGCCTCACTACCCTTCTGCCGGGTGCGGGGGAGAGCTGCTCTGGAGTACGACTGTCCTTCTATGTCCATGTGTCCGTGGACCTCAAGCCCACAGGAGGGGCTCTCCCCATCCCCAGGGAGGCACGGGGGCAGGGGAGCTTTGCCTGGGGCTCCTCCGAGCATGGGCACCAGGTACCACATTGCCCAGTGGACAGTGGTCGCTCCACCTCCTCTGGCCACCTCCACCCCGCCCGTCCGTCTGTCCATCCATCCGTGACTGAGGTCCAGCCTGGGGCTCCCCCAGCAGCAGGCCTCCCGCTACGGCCTGGGCGAAGAAGCCAAGGGGCCGGCTCTCCTACCCACCCCTCTGCAACAGCTCTTGGGAGCCGCGAGGGAGGGCTTGCTCTGAGTTAGCCAGGACCCCCACTTCCCTGAGCCCCCATCTCCCCGCCAGCCCCGTGGGCACGGTCGAGCACCCCTGGGAAGGGGGCCACAGCGGCTTACGTGCCTAGTCCCGCAGGGGCACGGAGGTCAAGGAGGCGCCGCCCCCACTGCTCCCGGCCGGCCTGTGAGTGCAGCACGTCTCAGCGGGCACCCGGCATTCCTCAGGCTCGAGCCCACAGAGGCCGGTCCCACCGGAGCACTCTGCCCCAGGCAGCAAATCGGTGCAGCCCCACCAGGGCTCTGGGGGTCTGTGGGCACCCAGGGGCCCAGAGACGTCCTGACCGGCTGTGGGTTGTGGACCAGCCGCGACAACCATGCAGCATGGCCAGCACAGTGGGACACAGCTGGGCAATACCCGCCATCCCGGCGATGAGGGGGCAAATGAACAGCAGAGCTGAGCGTTGCGGTCCACGGGCCCCGCTCACCTACCAGGGGCGGGGGCTGGTGGCTGCTCAGGTCTGCAGTGGGTGTGGCTGCGGAGCTGAGGGGCCCTCACTTGTCTGCCCCTCAGCGTGAGGTGGTCACAGGCAGAACGTCCAGGAACCCAGGGTTCATGGTAATAAAGGGCCCCGAAGGTCCCAAAGCTCCGGAATGAGCTGTGGCTGGTGCCCATTGAGCAAACATAAGGCACGTCTTTGGGGAGCAGTCGGACAAAACGGGGGCCAGGGAGGCAGCCCAGGGAGGGAGGGCCAGGCTTCCACTGCCAGAGCCCCGGGCTCGGGGACGGAGGGTCAGACACGTGGCCAAAAATGAGTAGCCGGAGAACAGGGGGGTGTCCCGCACAGAGCCGGGGTCTGGCGCAAACCCAGACCTTGGCCACCGGGAGCTCAGGGATCCAGCAGTCCTCTGAGCTAGGACCCCATCTCTGTCTGAGTCAGATGCAGCCCCACGTCCAGGCTGCCACCTAGAGACCCCACATCCCAGCCACCCCAGGTCTAGATGCTCCACGGGCCCACCGAGATACAGCCCCCGCCCACACTGGGGGACCTGGCACCCCACCCACGCCGCTGCAGCTGGATACCCCGCTCAAGGTCAAGAGCGGCCCCTGAGGTCTAACGGCCGAGCGTCCGGCCACATGCAGTGTCAGCGCATACATCATGCGTGCGCCCAATCACGGCTGTCACTGTAACTGCACAGCCGCTCGGGCAGTGCCATATTTCTATTGGCTGTGACAGCGGAGATAAATCTGCCCCGGCCAATCCTCTGTGGGCAGCAGGCCGCAACGAGGAAGGTGAGGCCAGTTGAGGCCGGCGCTGAGAGCCAAGGGTCCCTGCGACCCCAGGGCAGTGGGCATGACCTTGTGGCCGCCACCGCTGACAGAGGCCACTTCCCCCCTGCTGCCCCCCTGCCGTAGCAGCGATGCCTGTTTGGGGCGGGACTCAGGGCTCCTGACGACGGCCGCCCAACCCCTGTGGCTCCGCGTTTTAGGTTGTCACTTGCTGGCTGTGTGACCCTGGGCCAGTCACTGACCCTCTGTGGCCTCCCTTTCCTCCTCGGCACAGCGGGTGCCGATGCCCCCTCCCCCACCACTGCCCTTGGACTGAAAGGCGGATTTTGCAAGCATCACTGCCAGGCCTGCAGCGCCCGAGTTGGGAACTCGATAAATCCCTCAGGGCTGATGGATGCCACCCTCACCGCAGGGTCTCTCTGTACCCCTCGACTGACTTCCTTTCCCGCCTGGGCTCCCCGCCACTGATCCCTGAGACCGAGCCCTGGCCACACCTGGGCCACCGACGCCAGCACAAAGGGCCGGCCTCCTTAGGCCAGGCTGTAAGGAATTGTCCCCAGGTTAAGCTGGGGGTCCCACCTCCATCTCTGAGACGCCGCAGGCTCAGGGCTCTGCACCACAGTGGCTTGCTGAATAATAACCACCCCAGTGCTAATAGCCAGCCCTCATGGATGTACGCCCTGCACCCCGCCGCCCCGCCCAGGCCCCGTGGTCCCCCTCTCAGCGAATCCTTCCCTCCCAGGCAGCTCGCAGCGCAAGGGGTCCAGCGGCCCAGGGCTGGGGTATCTTCATGTGTCCTTTTCCCTCCCCTAACACAGAACCTGTGCCCAGGCCCAGGATCGCCAGACCCTCTTAGGACTGCAGCAGAGTGGACCCCAGGGCGGCGGTGCCCGGCCAGTGCGGCCGTGCCCCCTCCATGTTTCCTGTGGCCTCTGTCCTCAGACCTTGCCCCAACTTCCTTTGTCAACCCCATTATCACACCTCTTTCTTCACCCCTCTCCCTGGAGCCCACCTCCTCCCGTCCACTCTGCCTCGGTCCTCCCGATGGTCCCCGACGCCACCCTCTCTGTGTCACCCTGACCCTCCCTGGCCGGGTCAGCCTGCCGGTCTTCTCCACGCTGCCTCTGCTTCCAGCTCGGGAAACCCCAGTCCCATAGTGTGTGGGGCGGAACCAGCTCAAGCCTTACCACACACGCCCAGCGGGTGTCCCAGTGGACAGCACCCACGTGACCTCAAGTGGCCTTCTGGACAGCTAACTAAGGACCTTTCCACGGAGCTGGGATTGAGGCTCATTTACTGAAAATACTGCAGGACAAAGGGAGGAGGTGATATCAGAGCACGCTGTAAAAACAGAAAATGACACCCGGTTCATCGGGCAAAACAGTTCAAAAGAAGAAACGTCCCGTGGAGGTGCTCCGGCCATTCTAGGGCAGGCCAGGACCCTGGCACGAGCAGACCAGGGGAGGGCGGGTCCCCTGCCATAAAGATGCCTGCAGCCTGGAAGGGGCCAGGACTCTGGCCACCCGCGTGCCCATCCCCACAACCCAGACACTACGGTTCCCCAAGAGCAAAGTGCTCCAGGCCAAGCTCACCAAGAGACCCCACAAGAGCAGAAGCGCCTGCCTCCACGGCACTTAATCAGAGGATGCGCCTGTCCCTAGGCACAGCCAGGCCCAAGGCCTCTGCCTGGGGCCGTGGAGACCCCTGGCCTCAGCAACAGCCCGGCAGGCCCAGTCAGTCTCTCCTGCCCCCCGATGGGGAACACCAACTTCGGGGTGCTATGAGCGGCTGCCCGGCGGTGGCATTTACACTCCTCCAACGGGAACACTGGAAACCTGCAGCAGCAGCTGGCAAAGGGGCAGACTGTGTGGCAGTGGGTGCCAGCACCTTCCTCGCCCCCTGGTCCCCGGGGAGGGTCCTGGGCGGCCTGTGCCCCGCGGCCCGCCCAGCAGGGAGACAGAGCCTCGTCCGTTTCCATCCACACCCGATCCGGGTCCATGCGGGCCCCTCCCCACATCCCCGATAGATAATGGTTTAATAAGCGATCTGTTTTTTATTTAAAGGGTCGGCAGTAAAACCGAGATCACATTTCTCACTTGGTGGGTCAAAAAACCGCTTACGCTCATTTCTGCAATGTAAAGCGACACTCTATCAAACCAAACATTTCCAGATGTGCCCAGCTTGCGCCGAGGTGCGGGCGGCAGGCTGCAGGCTGATAGGAGGCTGGGAAAGCAGGCTGGGAACACCACCTACTGGCCGGGAGCCGGTCCATCCGCGCTCCTTCCTGCCCTGAGGTCCTGCAGCCGCAGCAGGTTCCTGGGGGTCGGAGCTCTGGGACCAGCCTTCCACCAGCACCGGCCAGCGGCCAGCCAGCTCCCAGGTGGGGGCATCCGGCTGTCCATCCAACCTCTCTGGCCACCTCCTGCCACCCACCGACCACCGCAGGTCACAGCAGCTCGAGGGGGGCCTGGAAAGCCATTCTCCCAGGGGAGCTCGGATGTGGGCAGTACAGGGAACAGACGCAGTGTCCAATAGTCATATGAAAATCCGGGAAGGGGAGGAGACCCAGGAGGGACTAACGCAGCCCTGGGCTGATTCAAGCCCCTTCCTCGCATGCCCAGGGCTGGGCCCCGCACCCCAGATTTGCTCCAAAGAGACTGACGGGTCTTAACCTAGAACAACAAACTCCCAGAGAGCATGGCATATGGGCAGGGCAGCCTGGAGTCCACCAGCTGCCCCATGCCCAGCAGGCCACGGCCATCGCTCACTCTCCAGGCCCCGGCACTGAGAACACAGAGGCCAGCCACGGGGCAGCTCCCCTGAACGCAAAGACGAAAACAAACAGCGTCTAGGGCTGCAAGCTTCCTGAAAGCTGCCAGATTCAGGTTCAGAAACCGACAGGCTGCCCAGGGCGACAGACGCCACCGGGAGTGAGGGAAATGCTGGATGCGGCTTTGCGAGAGGGTTCCGGAAAGCCCACGGTCGCAGCTCCTGGACCCACCTGGGCCGTCTTCCAGGGTGACCACTGGAAACACACTTGCTGGCAGTCACCCTAAAACGAATTCCGTGGCTCCCCCCACGGTGTGCAGTTTTCACTCTGAATTAAAACCGCAGCCAACTCTAAATTTAATAATAGAGTTATAAACTCTTGAAAGGGTATGGATGACTGACCGACCCCAGAGAGAAGAAGGAGGCTCTATAAATAGAGATCCTTGTACGCAAATTTCGGGATTTGGTCCAAAGCTTGTTGAATTACCTTTTGTGAGAACTGCATGTGTCTGTGTCGGTCCCGGCTGAGGCTGGGTGACAGGGGTGCCAGCTGGACTCCTGTGAGACCCTGCCCTGCAGGACCCACCAGGCTCTTCCTTCTGGAGGGGTCCGCACCCCAGAACCCAGTCTCCCACAGAGGCCCAGCGCCCGTGCCAACAGACAGACCGCAGGCGGGAGCCGGCTGGTCAGCAAATGTGATCCTGCCTCCAGATGCGGGATGGAACCCGGTGTGCCCTGCCAGGGCGGCCTGACCAGAGCCAACTGGACGCCCGCGCCCCCCACCCCCCGCCGCCAGATCCCCAGACCATTCCCTCCCAGCCGTCCCATAAACGTGCATAACGGAAAATCCTGGGTGGTCCCTGGGAGGACGGTCTCCCCCACACCCCGAGGGGTCTCTGAGATACCCAGTGTCCCCCCTCATCTCTCTAATGTTGAGTTTGCAGGACATCTGCTGGCAGGTGGCTTGTGCTCACTGGTCACTCTGAGACCAGCTGGCAGAGTCGAAACCATGAGGTCACAGGAGCAGAAACCTACGAACTCAAGAATCTCTCAGCCACCCCTTGCCGACACCTGCATCCCTCACTCAGCCGACCCTCGGGGACCCTCTGTCCTGTAAGCTCTGACCTGAGGTGCCCGGGGCACCTCCTCAAACAGAACGTCCAGGTGCCACCTCCTTCCCGCCCACCCTATCTACATCTCTGAACTCTGCCCACAAGGGTAACTAAGGGGCCCTCCCTGTGCATCCTGGGGCTTAAACGTCCTGATGGAAGGAGATTGCAATGGAGACCATAGGAGTAAAACTTGAGGCTGTTCCTGGAGCAGATGCTCCCTCCTCCAAGCAGCCTCCTTGGTTTAACACCCCCTAATTCTGGCCGCTCCCGCCTACTCTGAGCTACTCAGCGGTGGAGTCTGGGCTTTCTTCATCTATTCCTCCTGCCGTCCCACCACTGTCACCACCAGCGCCCCGCCCCCCGCCCCAGTCCCTGGCACTGAAGGCCCATCTGGACAGCCTGATCATTCCCCATATGAAAGTGTTTGGTGCATTTTTAAAATAAAATAACACAGAATGAAAGCATTTTCGCTTTTGTCACAAATGAAGGCTTCGTGCTGGTCCTTTACATCAGTTGCTAAACCTTACGTCACCCCGACATGGAGCAACTGTCACCCCTGCACAGAGCAGAGAAGCCGAGGGAGCAGAGGCGCCCACCAAGCACAACCCAGCACCTGGTTTGCGGGACACAAGGGCAGTGTTGAGGGTGTGGGTGTCAGTGGCTAACCCATGAGTCCTCACAGGCTTGCACCTGTGAGGACTTGCACACCCCCTTAACCCCCCCAACCCTTGAACCCAAGTCCCCGCTCTGTCCCGGGCCTGGGCAGAGACTGGGCAGCTGAGGAAGGGGGTGAAGGGGTCACCCCTGCACAGGAGAGAACTCAGCAGCCCACTGCGGGGGTGCAGGGACTCAGAGAGGAGGGTCCGGTCTCAGGCTTCCTGGGCGGCTTCCTGGAGGAGAAGGAATTGGAAGAGCCGTCAGGGCTTGCACCTGCGGGGACAATGGTCCTGGGGGAAGGAACCCTGAATGCGGCCTTGGGGCACCTCCGGAAAGGTGAGAAACCCAACCCCAGACAGATGGACAACTGGGAGAGGACCACACCTGGGCCAGGGTATGTCTGGGCGGGTCAAGTCCAGGCATGGGGGGTGGGGAGTTCCCACGAGTGGATTGAGAGCTGCGTTCCCAAATTTCATGTCACCTTTTAAATAACGCAGCAGGGGACGCAGTGAGAGAGAGGCATGGACTTATATACACTACCAAACGTAAAATAGATAGCTAGTGGGAAGCAGCCGCATAGCACAGGGAGATCAGCTCGGTGCTCTGTGACCACCTAGAGGGGTGGGATAGGGAGGGTGGGAGGGAGGGAGACGCGAGAGGGAGGAGATATGGGATAGCTGGTGCACTTTGTTATACAGCAGACACTAACACACACTGTAAAGCAATCATACCCCAATAAAGATGTAAAATAAATAAATAACGCAGCAGTTTGGGGCACCACACTTCTCAGGACCCAAAACACGTCCCCCCGGGTGGCACGTAGGGAGATCTCACAGCAAAATCAAGTTCGTGCTAAAGTGGCATTTCAGCACCCGGAAGTGGGGACTGGGCGATGCCTTGGACTGGGTGCCCAGGGGCGGTGGAAAAACCCAGGAATCCTCCCCAAAGCAAAGGGACGGTCAGACCTGATCTTGACCCCATCCCTCCGGAAGGAAGGCGGAGCCCTCGGGCCCACCGTGCCTCCCCCCTGCCCAGCAGAGGTCAGGTGACTAATGTTGGCCCACCTCCCGGGAGGGATGCTCTTCAGTTCAGAAAGTGGGAAGCAGCGGCTCACAGCTACCCAGAGACCCCCTCCCAGAGAGAAGCCAGAGGCAGGCTGGACCCCGGGTCCCTGACTCAGAGGTGAGCAGTGGCTTGGGGGTGGCGGGGTCGTGAAGCACAGATTTCACTTCCCGTGTACCTGCCCTCCCAGGTAGGATCCACTGGGGGATGATCTGCGGTCACTTCACCTCTGCCTGGCTGCCCAGCCCTTGTCCCCAGACAGCCCCTGTGACAGGCAGAGAGGAAAGAGAGGACTCCCACGCCTCGGCCGGCACTCCGGCCCAGCCCACCTCACAGAGGAGCCCGGGGCAGTGACCAGACCCAGGGCTTCCCTCCAGAAAAACATGTCCAGGAAGGGAGTCTTCTAAGAGAGGAGGCCTTCAAAGTCTTCAAGATGCAGCAGAACTAACTCCACCTCAGGGGGTCAGGGAAGGCTTCCTGGAGGAAGAGGCATTTAAGTGAAGGCAAAAGAGCTCACCAGGGTGAGGGGAGGTGGAGGGAGGGCAGTCAGCATCCAGAAGACCTGAAAACCCAGGGATGGGGGTGGGGGGAGTAGGGCCAGAGACAGCTGGTGGGGATGGGGATAGGGTAGGCAGGTGAGGCCCAGGTCAGGCCCCTCCACCTCCTAGCAGGTGAGGCCCAGAGCCTCACTTCCTCTAAAAGGGGTCAAAACCATGACAGCCCAGGAGGGAGCAGAGCCAACCTGAAGTTCAGGCATCAAGGCCGAGGGCCCGGGGTGCTTCACACACACACAGAAGGAACTGTCGGTTCCCACGCCCTCAACCACCATGGGTCCTCCCACTGCTGAGGGCAGAGGCCGGCTCTCCGTACGGTGCAGGTGTGAGGACAGAGCCCTCAGTTGCCCCGTGATGCCCCGTCCTTGACACCATCCTCGGCAATGAGGAGAGCACCCCTGAGCCCCTCAGAGCCCCCAGCTTGATTGAAGACGGTCGCCCTCCCGCCGACCTGCTGATGAGGGAGGGGATTCGCGCTCCTGCCCGGTGAGCGGCCTTCCCGTGCCCGCGTGAGCCGGGACTCTGCTCTCCCCCTCGGGAGCCCCGGGGGCTTGGGACCTGGGGTGGGTGTGTTTGGGGCCAGAAGAAGGACTCTGGCTCCAGGGGATGTGGGGGTCCAGCCCAGCCCAACATTACTACCCGACACCTACAATGGGCCGGCCTGGTTCTGGGGGCCAAGGACCAACAGAAAAATAGCAAGACGGCCCTGGAGCCCGGAGAGAATTTAGGGTCTCGGGTCCTTCTGACTCCTCCCCTCCCCATGCTGCCCCCAACTCAGGCCTCAAGGCCTCACCTGGACCACCCAGGGCGCCACTCTTCTGACACCTGCTCCTGGCTCTGCCCTGTCACCCCTCCTCCACAGGCTACCATGACTCCCCTGGGCTCAGACTGACGGCCGGCCTCCTCTACCTGCTCCCAGGGGCCCCTTCCCCAGCTCGGAGACCCACACCTTTCTGCTCACGGGTCCGCCCCCCACGTACCCCCGACTCTCTGTCTCAGCTCCAGGCCTTTGCACACGCTGAGTCCAGCCTGGGACACCCTCCCTCCCTCAGCCACCGGGGAGAAGCAGCCCTCTCTAGTCAGGAGGCCCCCGGCCCAGCCCCCGGCTGTGAAGCCCACCCCCTTCTGGCTCACCAGAGGAGGCCTGGCCAGCCAGGACCACGAGGCCTGTGCAGCAGTGCCAGACTCCAAGTCCACGCAGAGACCGTACAACAGACCCCTGGTGGGGGCCACCACCTGCTTTGCCCTGTTCCACCGGGCAACACCTCCCTCTGAGGGTGGGGGCAGGGGTGCAGCCTCTGCGGATGGGCTGAGTGCAAACTCGGCAGCTCTGTCAAAATATTTTTAGCATTTGTTCTGTTTAAAAAACCCTGAGGTATTAGAGTGCACTAATCTTTAAAAAGGTTAATTTATTCATAGAGATTTTGACAGAGATGTATGGCACGGTACAGCCGCAGCCCTTTCCCGGGGGGAGCACACTCACGAAG